>NW_011948420.1:4811499-4817439 GCF_000503995.2 Ceratosolen solmsi marchali
ACAATTTAATAAAAATACATATTAATACAATTGCTTATTATTGGGATATATTATATTGTACTTGAATGTCATTATTACATTTATTTATCTAGCGCTACTGCCAAAGAATTGAACTCGTTATTGTAGATGAATTTTTATGCATAGTTCGCACGTATAAGTGAACGTAATTATTATTCAGTAATCTGTCTATCGTAGTGTCGTGAAAAATCTTGCGCTCGTAAAAGCTACACGTGCGTAATAGGATTTTCATTAGCGGGGATCTCTTGTTGCCAGGGAGGAGGTAATGTAATGCTGCTGGCTTTGCAGCGCGACCTCGTTCGTCTAGAGGAAAAGCTAAAATTTCGCGATCGATAGGCGGCTCATGTTGTGGCGCGATGACGAGGTCGAGTTGAAAGCGACGCAGGTACGCGCATATCTTTAGCGACAAAGGGTCCAGCCCCAAGTATCACCTACGACTGACTCAGTCGGTCGCGTGACTCACGCGCACGTGAAGCAGCCAACGTAACTTCGCACGCACGTGCACACCGGAGCAGCTTAGCGTCTTGTCATCGACGTCCCGCGCACTAATCAATCGCCTCGAGATTAAAGAGAGTCTGCATCATGCTCCAACCGATGACTAATTTCATCGCGTATTGCGTCATTGAAAGGCGACTTGCGAGCTTTGGATTGCTTTTTCTTCTTCTTCATACGCTAACTGCAAGCGTGATTTGGACGTGATTTTCCATATTTAATTTCCTCTTGTAGCAAAGCTCGGATAAAGCAAACAAAAAACAACCTACTATAATTACCATAGAGTATATTTTATGCGGATCGTTTGAAAAGTAAAGATTTGGAAAGGCAAAAAAATCGTCTATCCAGCAAGATATTTATCGTCAGTTATGACATTATGATTATATTAGATGATAGAAAAGATTATTACATGCTTTTGCTTCACATAATTAACAAGTAATTAGCCAGTTAATTGTTACGTATATTCATTTAATGTCTATGAAAAAGATTTTCTTGTATACACAGTGGGACTTTTTAATTATTGAAATAATATGATCTATTAGACAATGGTAGGCATATTTCTTCCAACTTTCCTACTCGCATTATCAACAGAAAACTTTTTTCTAAGCTATTGTTATTCGTTTGAGATTTCATTTCGGATTAGCAATTATCGAATTTTTTTATAAAAACAAAATTATAAATCAATTTTCAAGTAGATTTTATAACTCGTTTACTTTGTATATAATTAACCTATTTAAATAAAAAAAAAAAAAAAAAAAAAAAAAAAAAATTATTATTACGATATATTATAGATGAGTTTTAACAATGAAAAGATCATGTTTTCGACAACTTTGTAGGTAAATAAATTTTTTCATTTCAATCCCAAAAACAATATTCGCTTGAAAAATGGTCCAATTCCATTCGAAACTATTCAATTAAATGTTAGAATAAGCATTTTTCTGAATAAAAGGAATTTCTAAGGAAATGAAAATCTAACGAAAAAAATGCTTTGATCTTGATATTATTAATAAATATTGAAATAAAAAACAAAGCTTTCGTTCTGTTTTTAAACGTAGTTATTAATATTGATTTTCCATTAAACTAACGAGTTTCCTCAACAAATAAGAAAGTATTCGTTTCAAAGAAAAGTAATTATTTTACTGAAAAAAAAAAGAAAAATAATCATAAATTCTTAATCATACAGGCGCGGATAATGGCTTAAATATCAATCGTAATTATTAAAAAAATATACTTAAATATACCTATAAACACGAGAGATTGGCTTGGAATAGTTGTAGCAGACCACTCTTAGTTTAAAATTACCGTTACTATTACACTTCGGGCGAAGTACACCTTTATCTTCACACTCGCCAGGCACAATGCATTCGTGACAGATCGAAATTATGATAAACCATATAGAGTTAAGGACTAAAACAACTTTTTTCGTCGAGTAATGCAGAAGGTCTAGCGTTATCGTGCTCGGTTGCGGTGAAGAAAAAAGAAACGTCCGGTATGTGTGTATATGGGCGCGCGCGCGCCTATGATTGTGTACCTGTATGCATGCACGTGTACGCGGGAGTACAGCACAAAAGTTTATGTGTTAAAAGCAATACAAACTGAACAATTTGCCATGTGCTTAGCGCCGATTCTCTCGATCATAAAGTTAGATGCAGACGATAAAAACAGGCAAGGCTGCTGAATAAGAACAGCGCGCAAATCTTTTTTTTTTTTAAACAAGAGAGAGAGAGAGAGAGAGAGAGAGAAAGAGAGAGAGAGAGAGAGAGAGAGAGCGAGCGAGAGAGAGAGTGAGTGAACGAGAGAGATTAAGACACCCGCAGAAACAGTCTCTACCTATGAAACTATTTGCTCTATACGTCGCTATATTTCTTTATATTCTTGTTTCTCTTTGTTTCCGTCGATCGGGGCACCCGCACTAACGTATCACGTTGCATGAATTTCTGCAGTCTCAAGTGCATCTTCTTAAACAACATTCTAATGCAAAATAAAGTATGGGCCCATTAGAAAAATGGAGAATAATATTGGAAATGCATAAATGAAGAGATCATCGCCGTCGTTATTTTTATGTGTAGACGTTGAAAAGTCTTCCTTTCTTTTTTTATTGTCTTTTGGCAAGTCTGTTTGGAAAAAATAATTAATGACAATATTTAATTATTATTGGACGATTTCCACGAAAATATGTTGGATAGTAAATTATAAATACTTCACTATATAATTGTAATTCCTTATTTATACTTAACATATGACTATAATTATTAGTAATGATTATTTATTCAAATAACGGGAAAGCTTTATGACTTATTATTCACTTATAATAATTTATTTTATAAATATACATAGTAAGTTTATTTAAATTATACATAAATATTTTTTTTATCGATCTTGAAGATTATTTAAAATTACAATGAATAATGTAATTAATTTCACGAATTACTAATATATGAAACTTATAAGAAAAATTCAAGAAATACATGCACCATATTTATAAAAATTATAAAATTTTTATGTTTATAATTGTAAATAATGAAGTGGTTTTCAATATTATTGCTTATCGATAAACCATTATCAGAATTGAATTTACAATATTATAATATTTGTATAAATATAAAGTCTCGTGCAAAGTAAATAAATTCATTCCTTCACTACGCTCCGTTTTTCCACATACAATGAAGAAATTTATTCTCTCCTCCTATATAATGAAAGTCAAAACAGCAGAATCTTTCACTCTTTCAGGGGGAAGAAGATGAATTTCTCTTTAAACAGTACACGAATATAACTATGTAATGGAAAGTGATGGGAAAGAAACGGACTATTAGCATACTAAGCATGTTAATTATCAGTCGACGTTTACGAAGTTCGCGCGCACACCTACCAAAAGACCCTCTTACACTTGCCGTAACAATTGACCAATTCTTACCAGGATGTCACATGATTATCATTAGCACGTTAGTTTTTCCTAAAAGAGATGAGAATATGCACGAGCGCGAGAGTTGCTCAAGTAGGTTTAATTTTTTTTCCTGAATAAACTGATACGAAAGGTCGTTGCTATTTGGCGAGTCCTCTTATAAACAAAAATAAGTGGCAAAGGCAAACGAAAGAGGAAAGGCGTATCGATCGCATAAATAAAATTGTTATTAACGATAATTATGTGCATATTTATCATTACCCGGGCTATTATTCTATTTTGGTCCTTGGGGGCCTGAAGCTTCCGATGCAGGTTATTGTCCGAGGCCACTTTCTTCTTTTTTTTTTATTTTATTTTTTTTTCTTCTTACATGCAACGGCGGGTCAAAGTTTGTGTTCACGTGCAATCGCAAGCTAACATTTCATTTACTCGAGACCGGCTTGAAAGGAAAAGATGTATAAATTACCAAGCTGCGATAACATTTTTGTAAATGCAATGTGAATACGCGATTATATATCAATCTAAATTTGGAGTTTTTCGAGATAATTCAGGGTATTTATAATTATTCCTGCTATATCATTGCATTAAAAACTATTAAAAAGCGTACATTTAATTAATATTACGAATAAAGAAATTAAAAAGTAATTAGAAAAGCATTTAAAATATCTTTCAACATACTTTAAATAACATACTTTCATGGGTTTGTAATTATATATCTTGAAAATAATATAATATAATATTAAAAATATTCATAATCTTCATATTTTATCGAAGAAATTTTGTTATTAAAATTAATGAGAAAATAAAACGAATTATTATTTTCTGTACATTTTCGGTATTTTTTAACCTCGATTAATTATATATACGTCACATACCTATATGATATTACACACACATGCATCATAAATAAGCTCATTGTTTACACAATTAGTAACTGCTCATTACATATATCACTTAAAGATCCTTTTCTAATAGATAGTTCAGTATATAGCTAAGTTAAATATTTTCTAATACGCAGAATCAATTTGGAAATGACTATCGTAAACGATCGTAAAATACTAAATTTATTGAACGATAGTAAAAAAAAAAAAAAGAAAAAAAAACAAGAGGGCTCAAAGAATGAAGGAAGACGCAATAAAAAAAAAGCGATAAGCATTTGTTGCGCGAGCATCTAATGCTTTTCAGCGGTTGTTTGAGTAAAAGGTCCATTAGCTTTTTATCCTATAAACAAAAATGTCCAACGAAAAAAAAAAAAAATCTTCACTTTCTTGCGCATAAAACAGGTGAACATATAAGATTAATTTTATAATCAAATAAGATTTATCTTTGTATGCAAACGCGAATGCATTTTTATGCAATAATATGGGAACTACCGAGTTGTGGTAAATGAAAATGTATTGTCTATAACTGCGGTAAATTTGTATGCGTACACTTGCACGTCTGTTATATTACAAAATTAAAAAAAAAAAAAAGAAACTATTTAGATACATTTGTTTTCGTTTTTATTCTTCATTTTATGTATTCAATTGGATTAATTTTTTTTTTTTAACATCAACTTTTATATCTGCACTCGAGTAATTTATTTTAATTAGCTTAACGAAATGTTGGATTATTTAACTTTAGGACGACACTTCGATTCAACCGATGTTCCATAGAAACAGATTTATTCAAATACTATAATATCAATGTAGTATAAGTATTATATACCATATTATATTATACGATTAAGAATATATTAGATTGTTAGATAACAATTGTTAGATTTGCTTCGTAAAACATTGAAGGTCTAATAATTAGGATGGATTAAATCAAATTGCGCCAATTGTAAGAAGAAAAAATTTTCTCGTATACATACCCTAAACAATTTTAGCTATCTATAAATGTATTTAAATAAATGTAAATTAGTACTAAGAAAAGTTAAAAACTAATAGTAAAATACTAATAATACATAATTGAAATAATTTTATTATAAAAATTTTGAGAATGATTAGATTTTTATTGAAATAAGAAATATTATAAAATTATTATATATATATTGTTTTCAATTGTAGTTGTAAAATAGTAAATTAAGATTTAATTATTGATACAAAAATGTGGATTAGAGATATCAGTTATTTAATACTATAATCAATACAATGGGATTATAATATTAAATGTTGAACAATCTTGTCGTCAATGATGACAAACATCAAGATAATAATACATTATTTTATTATGAAGACATTTAAAAGAAATTTTGGCAAGTAATCATTAAAATCCAGCCCGATATTTAATTTATGTTTATTATTTTGATGTTTCTTTCGTATACTTAGAAATTGCAATTTATAACAGCAATGAAATTTAGATTTTTCTCTCTTCTATTTAGAAATAATTTCATTCATTCTGATTTTTATACATTAATATTACAATGCCTGAATAAATTGGAATCTCGTATAATAAACTGCAGCATATTATTATTTCTCAATCGATGATGACAATAATAACAATAACAATAACAATAATAATAATAATAATAATAATAATAATAA
>NW_011948420.1:4817509-4820820 GCF_000503995.2 Ceratosolen solmsi marchali
TAATTAATAATAATAATAATAATAACAATAATAATAATAATAGTAATATTATTTAATTTATCACCTAATTTATATTATATCGCGAACGTTGTGTTGTGTACTTTGTATAATGGTGTACCCCACCATTTTCGATACCAATAGATGCAAATATTAAAATGCCCACGTGATAATATTGTTATAAGGGTTTGCGCATTGCTAGACTGAATATTAAAAATATTTGATGAGACTGAATCGGTAGATAATTCATTCGCAGCTTTCAACTTTACCGATTACCAAGGTAAAACATTACCTATGAATGAACCACGCTACAAATACAATACCACTTCATCCGATTAAATGCATTAATAAATTTTATCTTGGTCAATTAATCCGAGGAATGAAAATTAGCGCCGCATAGGATATAACGGAGATATAAATCTAGGCTGTTAATTTCCGAAGTAATGTATCAATTTACGTTTGCTGCCACCTATACAACTCGAGCAATAAATGTCAAATAGCGCCATAGATCAGTGTGAAAAAGATCAGTTGTCAATGTGGATACGCATTTATTTCGAGAAGGGAAGAGCGCCGAAATGCAGAAGAAGTAGGATGACGTGGTATTTCGATCGTGGAAGTGTTAAGTTCGAAGAGTGAAACGCGCGCCCGGATATTCCTTAAGGCACTAAGCCTCGCGCGCCAAGCCTTATTACATGCTATACACGCTCTATAATTCTCTACGTAACATGAAAGGTCGCGAGCAGGGGTCGTAATTTTCTGATCCGTATGAATCAATATGTATGCTTTCACGGGGGCAGCGCGAGGAGCTTCGATTAATTGGCCGCGTGCATTAACGCTTTATTGCCTCACGTCCGGTGATAGGAATTAAGCGGCAAACCTACATGTCGCGGGGTGGGTACTGAATTAATGATAGACCTTAGCTTCGAAATAGGTTGCATCTGCTAAATTTTCATTTTCCTAAAGTATCGAAAATTACAAACTTGCTTTGTCCGAATGGCTGTGTTGTGATGGCACGAGGAGGACGATGAGGAGGGTGGCGGGGCGGGGAGCGACGAGGGGCAGACCGAGAGGCGCACGAATGAGTTAGAAACACGATATAATATTAAGAGGGCCACTCTATTTATTTACTACGCCCAGTGGATTGATGCTCTTCTTTCTTTTAAATTGAATTTTTTCCGATTAGATCGGAAAGGCTATAGCCGGTATAGCTCAAAGATTTTCTTGAAAAATGATAATTTTGACACGTTATTTATGTTGGCTCGCTTCTAAGTAAGGGACCACGCAATAAAAACGAAGATAACGAAAATTTATTATCGTTTTTTTTCAATTTTAAAATAATTAATGAGGACTAAATATTGATCATACTCCGTTTGTATTTGGCATTTGTCTGTACGTTTGGCATTCATATGTTGCGTATCTGTTGATAGACGCGTGGATGGGACGCCGCCTGTGTGTGCGGGCATGTACATCTATGCGTAAGTGAGCGAATGCGTAAGCACATGATACATGAGCGTCTACGAAAGCACAGGAATGTGTACGCGTCCGCGGGTGGATATGTAGATGAATAGGTGAGTGGATCACTGATACAAAGAGAGGGGGGGGGTGAGTGTATGCATGTGTATGATTTATAATGTACAATTAATTTTTATCGTAATATTCAATATAAATTTAGTAGGATTTTTTGCATAATAAAAATATCTTTTTCAATGGGAACTTTTCTCAAATTAGTTTCGGTAAAATTGAAAAAATTGAGTAATTTATTAAATGCGATTTTCCCATGTTGAGAAGTAATTAAGTAGAAAATATGTTTCGTTACATTGTCCATTCATTTATGACTTTCCATAGTGCAATAACTATTAAATTTATTTTTTATCATATTAATAAAAGTGTACATAATCTTCTTTGAGAATGTATTTCTCTAGATTTAATAATATTTAATCATTAAAGGGCATTGCCTCATATAGCATTTGCCAACTGAAAAATTAAATGAAACATAATATTATAAATATAAATGTTGAAATTCCTTATTATTATAAGTATACCAATGTGCTAACCGTATGTTACATTATTTTAATTATTTACGTATAGAACTGCTTATATTTTCATAACTGTAACTTTACACAATTGAATCATCAACGTAGTTAATTTAAACAATAATTTGTATCTATATATATATATCCTTCAGTCTCGCTTTCTCTTTGGTCTTGACCAGTTATGCAATTAACAGTTTAACATTGTACTATTATTTAGTTTCCAGGATTAAATTCTGACTCTGATGAAGTCCAGCATTGATAAAAAGCTAATTGAGTTTAGAATGAATTATTTGTAGTCCTTCATTTTCCGTAGATTATTTTACAGAAAATTGAAAACTGATGAAATTTAACCCGAAACTGCTCTGCAAAACTTGAAGGGAGAAAGATTTTCCTACAGGTTTGCGGCTAAAATTGGTTGTGCTATTATTATTATTATTATTTTATTATTATTATTATTATTATTTTTTATTATTATTATTATTATATTATTTGTCTACAAGATACCTTGTAGCTTTGAAAAACAGCACTGAAAGTTTTTAACTTAATAAAGACCGTACAAGATACCTTGTAGCTTTGAAAAACAGCACTGAAAGTTTTTAACTTAATAAAGACCGAGGAAATATTGTCCCTCCATAGAAGCAAATGCTTTAATTTTCGTCTCAAAATCTGAATTCAAATTTTATATACTTGAAATAATACATTAACTTTACGATCTGCATAATATAAACGCAAACTTTTTTGCCTGCTATCATTATTTATTATTATTATGTTGAATTGTTGAAAGTTCATTACAATGAATTTGTCGAAAAACAGAATATATTGTACAGGAAATAGCAAGCATTGCATTAGATATTTATCCTTTAAAGATTACCAATACGTTTAAAAATACTTAGTATCGATTCAGAGTCACGCAGACTTTAAAATTTAGAAGAACAGCACAATTATACAACTTACCAACTATTACTATTCCGCGCGCTCAACATATAATTACTTTAACGAAAAGCAGGGTATCATTCTAGTGTATAAAAATATAAAAGGCACGAGTGCTTTTTGCGCAATTAGTCAGATGAGGTTTATGATGAAAGGAAGCGGCGAATAATCATTTGAAAGCAGTAGAAACAAAATAAAAATACACGAAAAGTTATGAATGAAGTCGAACTAGAGCCGTCGCCGTGGCATTTTAAAAGGAAACGAAGGAAAAGTCAAGCAGGAAGCAAGAGGAAGGAGCATTGGCGCTGACGGGTTTGGAGGATTGGCCGGTCGGTGGATTGGATGGGCGGG
>NW_011948420.1:4820835-4823596 GCF_000503995.2 Ceratosolen solmsi marchali
GGTAGGTGGGGGTGGGGGGGGGCGGGGGGAGAAGCAGGCATATGCAATTGACGCACGCGCTTCCGCGGCCCCTCGTTAAATACCGAAACGAGGTCAAAACCGGCGAAAGCCCGAACGCAACACGCGTGATTAAGCTTCCGCTGGCTGCCCTCGCGAAAACCCGAAGGAGCGAAGGAGCTGGCGCGCGCGCGCAGGTGCGTCATCGCGACTGACACCTGCCACAGCGCGATTCCGGTTAGCAGTCCATGGCCGATCCAAGGCCCGCCGGAAGTTTTTACGTTCCGATCGGGCGCGCGCGTGCCCGCCGAATTCGCGCATAAAAGTTTCATGAGGGTCCCGTCGCTCAAAAGAGCCCCGTCTCCAGCTGCACCCGAGTCTCGCCGGCTGCTGGAGTCGCGGACTCGCGGGTCCCGTAGCCGTTGCCGCGGGTCTTTGGAACTCGTGGGGATGGAACGGGCGGCAAGTGTCTGGATCGTAATGGGAATCGTCTGGTGTCGTCGTTGACGGATCGAGTAAACAGCAAAAGCGGAGACTGAAGTCGTTACGATGTAATTGTCCCCCCGTCGAATTGCTCGATCGCGAAGTGCGAAGAAGCGAGCTTCTGTCAATGTACTTTCACTCCTTATATAATTATCGCGCGCTGCTTATTTTCGAATTTTCCAAACACCTGCTCGCGCGCTCCAATTGGCGACGCGTGCGTGAATTATGAGGTGAGCCGCGCACGCTGACACGCGAAATCTCTTTATCACTTTGAACACTCGAACGATGTATTTGTAATACAACCAGAGTTGTATCGTACTACGGTATTCAAATATCTAGTAATAATAAAAAGAAAGGAGGTAAAAAAAAAGCATAATAAGCTTGGTGTTGTTAATTACTGTTGACGATATTGGCGATATATCAATTATATGGAAGTGTTAGATGAATGTTAAATGGAAGAAATTTTTACTATACTTTGGCATAGTTTGGTTCTTCTTGAAAGTATCGATTTTTCATTACGTAATTTTTTGATACATTTTTACCGCTGGTTCATTAAGTAATGAATGATAAAGCATAAATCGCAATCGTACGGTCAAATCGTATTAATAGTTCTGTAATACATAGAGCCCAAGTACAATGATTACATTCATTTTTATATTATAATATTAGTTGTAAATCTAGTATCTCATTAACATATTAAAAAGCCCGATATAATTGAATTGCATAATATAATTAGTGGGACAAAGCACGTCTATCTTTTTCTGTGCAAAGTGAATACAAAAATAAAATAAAGCTATCTTTTTCGGCTCCGAAAAAGTTTTTAATTTAACATGCCACGTTGCGTTGAATGAAAGACTTAATTCTCTAAGAATTAGATTTATCCTTCAGAAGTTTGTTCCCGGTTCATATGCATAAAGCTTATCCAACATAATATACTTTTCTTAATCTAAAAATAGTTTATTACTTCTTTTAAATATTTCGAATATGATAATTAATGTTTATGATGGAGAAAAAAAAAGATTGCGTGCCATGTAATATCGAAGCCAAATTCAATTTGCTTAATGATGAATATTTATTTCTGTTTAGATTCCGGGGAAATGTTGCTTTTTAAGACTAGTTAATACGCAAGATTACGTAGGCTCGATCGTAGGGATCTTAAAACTTTCTTGATAAATATCATTATTCTAATTATTCTAATCAGAACTATTAAATTGTGTAAATTGAATTTAAATAATCGTGACTCAATAATAAAGTAAACAAGTGTAAGGAGTAAGATAGCGAAAATGTTACAAGATAGTAAATAATATTCGGATTGAACGCGTATTCGATAAATAATTGATCGGTTCGCTTATTCACCATACAATCTCATAGATTCGCGTCTCATCAAAACAAAGTAAAGAATTAATCCTGTGAAACAAGTGCCATCGCAATATCCTTATCAAGATAAACATTGGAGTTGGAAAGCGTCGGTAAGCACATGACAAATGACCTCGCGTTAAGAAGTGCACCGATCTAACAAAAGCGGGCCTATCCTTCACCGCAAAATGTGTACCTGCAATTGGCAAGGGTGATCCAGGTAATGGGCCATTTGCACGGTACCTGCTCGTATTATTGTACCTTAGCGCCTCTTTCCAAGGTGCACGGCTTAGCCAAAGTTTTAGAAAGCGGCTGCCTGTAATCGCGTCGCCGATAAAAATTCAGGTACGCATAAGCATTTTACTTGTCCCTCGAGGAGCCAAGCACTCGATGCCTCTAGCAGTCGGTAGGGGGGGGGGCGGAGGGAGAAGCAGATCGTATTGTAAGCGCAACGTCCATTAGCCCTATTTCGTCTACTGCGTTTAATGCGCGAATGTAGAGGCGCCAGCAGGTGCACGGCCTGGCCATATCTGCGCGAGGCTTTATTAATGGCTGCCAGAAAATTCATCGCTGCTAATTCCTCGAACGAATGCGATGGATGGCAAATGGGCATATGTACACGATCCGTACAGCCGGCCGATTATCAACTCTTTTTAAACGCCCGGCCACTCTCGCAGAGATTTTCATAATTTTTTAATTGAGAGTTGCTTAGAGGAGCCGAGAGTGCGTTCGGGGATCTCTAATCGCCCAATCGATCGAATCGTTGAACATCCTAATGGAGGTGCAAATTCATTAGAATAGCTTGCTTTTTTAGCACGCCCTTACGCATTATCTATATTAAATTAGTGGACTTGCTCGGATAATAATATACGCGTCCACGTGTGTGACAAGTCACCTCCCCCCCCCCCCCCCCCCCCCCCCCCCC
>NW_011948420.1:4823668-4851620 GCF_000503995.2 Ceratosolen solmsi marchali
TCGTATGTATTTCCTTAATAGTAACATCTATTTCGTATTTCCGTTAGATGCCCCTCTTACCGTGTGAGACGCCAATCGATTCAATAATTTCGGCTATAGTACAACTCTTAGTTTCGGCAATGTGTAACCAATGACTCATGTAAGCCTCAAGCACTCCAATGTTTCTCCACCTTATCTCTTTTGTCGCTTCCCATGTAGCTTTTTTTCTTCTTTTTTTTCGTACCTTTTTCTAAAGTTACATTTTATTTTAGTAATACTTGTGACACTATGAAATAATATAAGTCCCTAATAAAGTTAGGAGAAGCAATTGCGATTAAAAAAATTTATAAATACCACTCGTACGAGCTCCCAAGAGAATACGAAATATGGTCTAAAAAGTAGATAATTTGCCACAAAATAAAATTACTTGAGCGACATAGACATTATGCATTATAAAAGTACAAAAGAACATTTCTAAATACATTGGCTAACTCCCTCGAATACAATACTTATACTAATGATCACATGTTTTGTTTAACCAAATCTTTAATTGCCATCTAAATAACTAAAATCCTAAAATACATAGTTTTTCATATACTCCAATGTAATATTAATGATAAATTCTTGTATAATAATTCTATGCTAATAGTTCGAAGTCTTGAATTTTTATATTTTAATTGATTATTACGGATTTGTAAAGAAAAAAAAAAAAGTTAATACTTGAAAAATAAAGTTTGAAATTATCATTAACCTGCGTGAATTACAAATTACACGAAAGTCGTTGATTATTTCATTGTTGAATTATAACTGTTGAAGAAAATACATGTCTCATATTTGTATTATTTAATGGCTTTTCATAAAAGAGAATTTAGTGTGTTAGATGGTTCTTTTTGATACCTGGTCTTTATACCTTTAAAATTTTACACATGCAAATTGAAAATGATTTTATGCTAATTTGGGACAAAATGAACTTTTAAATTAAATGTTGAAGTATCTTAAGAGCAAATCCATGCACAGTCACGTATAAAACACTTCGAAACTACACATCGTCGAAGCATAAGCACGTAGATGAATCTTATCTATGCAGACGGATGCACGTCTCAATCTTTTCGGTTTGTCCAACGATTCGCACATTTATCCCCTCTAGGACTTATCATTCGTATACATACAAGAGAAACGCGAATGCATGTACCATCGTACGTGTTTGCATGCGAAGATTTTTATTATTTAACGCGAGAGCTCGCCTCACCAATCGCACATGGGACAATAATTGAAAAAGTAAAAAAAACAAAGAAAGAGAGAAAGAGAGACAAAAAAATGAAGAAATATGTCCATGTGTATTATACGAGAAGAAAAAAATTTTTTATACTTTTCTCGTGAGCTCGTATGTGTGCGTACCGATTATTCAACCATGTGAGATACTTCGAATTCTGGAGAAACCCGCAATTTTTCCCCATCGTTTTTAGTCGACATCTGTCGATGTATTTGCCGTTAGGCGGCATTAACTAAATGCATATTAAAGGGTATGTGTTGTGCTGTTAGTGCTAATCATTTTTTAAACGTGCGTATTTCGTCTAACTATAAAGAGAGATAAAATCTAGATGCTTACGAATACGATACAATTTGGATTCTTTTTTTCTTCTTTTAGCTCAACCTCTGTGATATTATCATAGTCTTCGGGATTCTACCATTAAATTACACAATAGAAAGCTAATATACGCGCTAGTGGTTATTACAAACGCTTAATCGTTACAGAATTTCTTAAATAACCTAATTAAATCAGTGTGTATATAAAAATTTATTATACACAAATACGTTCAAAATGTAGATTTTCAAATATTTCTTCCCTTCCACAAGTCATACACAATTGCATATATAGTTCATAGATTTTGTAAATCTTTCATTATTATAACGAATATTATTGCTACCGCCGAAATAATCCGATCGTAATACTAACGAATATTATTGACATTGCAATTACATTTCGAATATATATATATATATATATTTATTTATTTATTTATTTTTTTTTTATTAATACTTGACAAGTGCTTCGATCAATTATATTGTGCAATATATGGAGAAAGCGCAAAATCTACGTATAACATATATTCTGCTAATTTAAAAATCATTCCGGTTGTTTATGTATTTGATAGTCTTTTTTGGCCGTGCACATAACTAATAGATCTATTAGTTATTTATTGTTAGATGGTCAGAACTTTTTTACATAGGTTTTTCGTTGCTCGAATGCACGCACGAACAGCCAAATGATTTTCAATGGCCGGCGAGTATATAATTTGTATTACAAAATAATTGCGGCTTTAATTTTCAAACAAGCACGTTTGGACTGATGCAAAGTATGATTACGTATGCCTAATTTTTCTAAAGATAGAGAGGGAGATGGATATATAGATAAATAGATAGATATATACATACATAGATAGAGATAGGGGGGAGAGAGTGAGAGAGAGAGAGAGAGAGAGAGAGAGAGAGAGAGAGAGCAAATGTATAAAAGAGCTGGACAGTAGGAGCGAGTATTAGGGATAGGATGAAAAGACGCGAGAGGGAATAAAGAAGAGAAACGATTTCATTCGAACTATCACAAATTTTAGGTGTAAAGACCCATTTTAGTTTTGATGCTGTCAAGTTTCAAGCAAAACTTTTCAAGCAAAACTGACAGGCTTCATTATCGCGCTGCCTATACGATCAAATATACAATTACTCATTAAAATAACTCAATTATGTACTGATACTTTCTTATTTTGTAACTCATAAATTAAAGTATATATTATTAAAGTATACGTGTATAATTTTGTATATATATATATATATATATTTATATATATATATTGACAATTATTTTATCACTCAATGAGTATCTAACAAAGCACATATGATCGTAACAAATTTTAATTTTTCATATTTACATCAAAATATTTCTTGATAAAAAAATTAAAAAAAATACATCATTTCTTCTCGACAACAATAATGAATTGACAAGATATTTCTCTTAATAATGAGTATTGAAATGAATTTGAGATTTTAAAATGATAAATAAAAACTTACGAATTATAAATTATGGCTGGCTAGTCTTATAATGATCGAGCGTCAATCAGTTTCATAAAAATCATTCGACATAAATAGTGTCTGAAACAAGGATAGACAAGATTGTTTGGATATTAACGGTCTCTATTAACAAAAGTCACGATTAATTCTCGCGAATTAAAATTAATTTGAATGAAATAGTCTCGTATCATCATAATACTTACACAGCACGGCGCTATTATGAATAAAATTTGCGATATTAAATTTCGTAATGAAACTACTTATAAATATTTCGTTTTCGCCAGCTTCCAAAGCACCCGTGCTGTTAATAAATGCAGGATATTGTAGCTACAGAAATTATTTTAAACGAAAATTGTCTGGCAACCATTAAAAAGCAATATTGGCCAACGCGGTGTGGAGCCGAGCGGAAAAAGGGAAATAAAGGACCGCTGTTTGGGCGATCCTCTTTTTTCATCGCTCAGCCAACGACACGCGCATTAATTTTACGTCATTGAGCAAGCCGTAGAGAAGAAAGAGACGACAACTTAACGCGAGCATAAGCGACGCTACAGGGGCTATACCTTCCAAAGTAAACCGAGCATAAACGAGCCGAAAATAGAATGTGCAATGGCGTCGAGGCCACCGCCAACTAACTCCTCGTAGCCCTTTGAGACGCTCCTCCTCGCCTCGCCGTGCCAGCTTTTTTCCTTCCTTCCGTTTTTCTCGCCGACGTGGCCCCCGCGGGAAAAGTGGACTGTGGTTCAGGGGCTGGTCGGAGGAAGCCGCGAGGCGCCTAAATCTACCGAGATTCCCGTCGACGATGGCGACGATCTGCGTCACACATGTGTCTTACAGCATGTTATGGTCTCAGGGTCCAAAAACAGTCTCTAAATAATCCACGGCCCGCTCATCATTCAACCAACAAGTTTGCTTTTATGCGGGCCGAAAAAGAGTTTTCATTTTTAAGAAGGGGAGATTACCAACAACTTCCGGGAGATTCAATTTTCAGCGGGAGCCCACCCTCGGAACCTTACCTTTCAATATCCCCGCTCATTTTCTCAACGCTCATTTTCTGTCAAACGATACTTATCTCTTACTTGAAAAATATGAACTTATCTGCGGATCATTATCTGCTTTATCTTTACCCTGTAGCAATTTTCGGACAATCAATGTGCTTTTCTTCGTAAAAGAAAATTTTTCATTCTTTCCCGTAAAAGCGACCTTGTGTTTGTCATATGCTTTATTTCATTATTACAGGTATCATTAAAAGTTATTATATAATATGGGCTAGAAATCCTTCTATCTTTATCTTCCAGGTAGATTTTTCTATAAATAGACGTTATATCTAGTTTTTGTAGGTCGTGCCAAACAAAAAAAAAAAAAACAAAAAAACAAAAAAAAACATGAATGTAGAAACGAAGGATAATTATATCTGTAATCAAAATTTATTACGAAAATACGTCTATATATGTATATGCATATATACATTTAAGTTTTTTTTTTCAAATTGAGTAATAATTTATAATAATTTTAAGCTTTTGAATTCTACCTATTAATAACAGCTTCATTATTAAAGAGAAATATATAACATTTTTGTTCATCCGTTGTGCAAGATTCTTTCAAAATAAATAATTGGCTATTATATATATTATATAAGACAGAATATATTTCTGATATCTTATATAAGATCGTGAATAATATAATCATTTAAAGCTATTATACTTTGTATAATTATTTCGTTATTTATTTGAAAGAGTTGAATAAATTGAAGGTGTAATCGTTTAAAAAGATTCGACAATCATCATTTTCGAAGCATCCGACAATGTTCGAATGACATTTTACTTTTATTTACACTGCCATGCAAATATGCTGCAGCAGCAGCTACTCGTCCTAAATGCAGACTTTTCATCAAAAAAATTTTTTCACTAACCGATCTACATGATTTATATCATTTTTGCACTATAGGTGGATCTGATGCGTGCACAAGGGAAATTAAGGTGTAAGCGATTGGCTGACGCGTTTCCTGAATTCATTTATCACTTTCGACTTATCGAGCGTGCGCCACATCGGCATCCATAAAAATATTTATAGAATGTCCAATTAATTATTCTTAGCGGCTTACGGCATTTCGTCACATTTCAATGATGAGCCGTAATAAATAAGCAATTTTTCGTAGAAAATCTTTTGCCAATGAAGATACAAAATATTAAAACGTCATTTGTCGAAGGCGGGGTGCTCTAGAGAATCATCGGAAATGGGAAGAGTGAAAGAAATATGAAAGGTCATGGATATTGCTATTGAATTCATCACGAGTGATTCTATTTCTTTTCTCAAGGCACAGCCCCATATGCGAGACAACAGCCGAGAAAAGTAGCGTGTGGATCTACCAAAAATCTCTAATTATACGGTCGAAAATTCAGCAAACTTATCTATCATCTTGATCTGTTAGGAACTCCATTCAATCGGTCGCAGGAAATCCCCGATTTTTTCGTCCCCTTGTCGCGCTCTGATGCCCTACCTGCATGCACTCGAGGAACGAGAAAAAGCGAGTTTTCCGCTGCAGTCTGAGCACGCTACACCTACTTTAGATTCCTCGCGAAACTCGCTCTAGCTGTCACCATTGAATGGAACCTTTGGAAATTCAGGCTTTCGAACTTCCCAAAGACGTCTACCTGATTTCGAAAAACGCCCTGACAGAGGGACGTAGGCTCTCGTCAATTTTTGTTTTTCTCCTCCTCTTTCTTTTCGTCTTATTCGCTCTTTTGATCCAGGCCTCACCCCTCCGGCCTCATCCTCCTCCGCACGTCATCCTTCCCAACAACTCTCAACTCTCAAAGTATATCCTCTTTGCAGTTCAATACTGTGTATAACTAAAGTTTTTGTGCGAATGCGCAAGAATTTGATCGCCTCGCTGCAGTCTTGCGAGTGATCTTATATTTCGTCATCCGATCCGTTCGCGAGACTTAGGTTTTTTTTTTTAGTGGAAAAAAGGAACGGAAAATAAAAGAGAGCAAATCGATGAAATGTTAAAGTATACGAGGGTCGATTCGTCGAGACGATTACACGAGAATAATACAACTAATTTTCAAACACTCGCTTTTCCGAAAAATCAAAGAAAACCTGGAAACAATGACTAACTACTACCATAAAGAATTAACGAAAAATTGGATATTCTAGTATTTGGATTCTTTTTCGGTTCTTTTTGTTTAACTAAAAATGTTTAAACAATTAACGTTAAATTAACGTTAACTGAATTATACCTCTAATTTTGATGTTTGATAAAAATAAAAGTAAAAAAGAGAATAAAACTTGGAAACGTAAGAAATTCTTTTTCATTAATAAGTTAAAAAATTTGTGTAAAGCACAATATAAAAGTTATTTATAGTTTATTAGATTGTATTATTGAATTGAAAAAAAATGGCATAAATATAATTGCCTATTAGGTTGGAATTTTATAGATTCAATGAATTTTTAAAGCAATTTTCGATTTTCATTTATCTAAATAAAATAATAAATTAGCATTAAAGATGTATTAGAAAAATATCTAATGACGCATACATATTGACGTGACGTGAACATCAAACCTTATTAGCCGGGTGAAATAGCTACATTCTTTGGCAAAAACTAAAATTCGCCAGGACATAACGGAAGACATGAAATTTCGTTTCATCGGGAGAAATATTTCCAAGGAAACAATTAAGAATCACTATCGTTTCTCCAAATGGCATAAGAAATATCGTAAATTAATTTCTGATTTGTCAATGAAGCCTCCTAAAGGCGACATATGTGCACAGTTGGACATAATTATTTAGTGCCGAATTGATTAGCGCTTTCCGACTGCTCATCCCGAACTCCCATAAGTGTATACGTTTATAGGCTCTCGAGTAATTACATACAGATATGATCGTATAAGAAATTCTCCTAATGATACCACTGCCCTGCCATTATACATACACTAGGCGAACCCCGTAATCTTTTCGAATTCTGGTTTATTTTCCGCCTTGTTCGTATTCACGCGTACATACCTACAACACACGCGCCCATACGCGCAAACAACACGAAATGGACTCAGGTAGCCAGAGGCTGCTCGGTTGCCTTCCCTATAGAAACTTTTCAGCGAACGAACTCGTCGGTTCCTCCTCCAAAATGCTTCGCCTCTATAACGATAAAATTTCAACTACGGCTCTCTCTCTCTGCAGGCTTCAAAAATTCTTGCACTAATAGCTTCTATTTTTCGTTTAGCAAAAATATACGTCTCACGCGTGCTTTATACGAAATATTTCTTTGCAGGACACAAAAATCAGTTTAAAAGCGTATGCACGTCAACATTCTTAAGCGCGTGCCATTTCACACACAAAACAACAAATTCATTATTATCCGAATTCATTATTTAAGGCTAAAGAGTAGGCTAAAGGCTCGATGTATAATCTATAGGAAAAATTATATATTTATCATGAGAAGCGACGTATGTATTGGGCTTTATATTGAATATTTTGTAATCCGATTATCAAGACATTGCATTCTTCATTATAAAGTGCGACGAGCATTTAAATGTAAATTTAAAAACGGTATAGAATTATTATTTTATTTATTTTTTTTTTCACATAAAATTCAAAGACATGAAGTAAATGAAGTA
The DNA here is from genome assembly GCF_000503995.2 of Ceratosolen solmsi marchali. Taxonomy (NCBI): domain Eukaryota; kingdom Metazoa; phylum Arthropoda; class Insecta; order Hymenoptera; family Agaonidae; genus Ceratosolen; species Ceratosolen solmsi. Next base: position 4,831,329 of record NW_011948420.1, read on the forward strand.
AGAGTGCCGTTGCGTTAAATGCGAAAAACAAACGAGTAAAGCACAATATTGTATAAACACAGAACAACATTGTATGCCGCTGGATTTATGGATCTATGCACAGATTAGATTACAATATGTTACGTGCAACTTTTCGCTTGGTAAGATGATGTGGGAATGAAAAATAAAAGAGAAAAGTAAAACAGTTCGAGGGAGCGAGACGGAGAGACCGATTAGGCTGGCCAGCTGTTGCGCTGAATTTTGATATTCCTTTTATATTTGAGTCCGAAAAGTAAGAGCGTAAGAATCTATATAGAAACACAAGAGAACAGATGTAGATGGACACCAGGTCTTTAAAATATGAGTTAGCTCGCACTTAGATTTGATCATTGCAAAGCAAACTTGCATTTTGTGCTGCGAGAGCCTGTATGCACGAGGAGTCTCGAACAACAACCTACGATCAGAAATTGAAGAAGGAGATTTGTCGGCACGTGACGTTCTGTTCAACAAATGTTATACTCGACAATCCATAGGGGAGGAGCTTTACATTTAGGTAGTGGATATCATTAGATAGCATTTAGATGAGAAGGAAACAACGAAGGAACGAGAAAGATTGTTTTATGGATAATAAAGCAGGGCGCGAGCCTAAACTCTGCTCAAGCAGAGGAGAATTTGGACAACTGCTAAGGCAATTAATATATTTCTTTTATGTCTGACTTATTTGTGACTTTAGAATAGCTTTATATGTCAGTGTTGTTACATTAGAGATTATCATAATCATTTGTTTGTAAACATCTACCTAGCAAAGGATTTGTTCAGAATTCCATAAGTTTCACTCACTATTTTTTTTTATTTTTTTTTTTGATTTGTTTTTTGTTTTCCGTTTTTCATTCTCACCGACATTCCTAAAATATTCCATTAAATTATCCATTTACCCAATAGGTGTGAAATCAGTTAATTTTGCCTAAAAATTCGGAAATTGCGATAGATTAAAAATTTTAATGAAGATTCGAATCAAGCCTACCCTACCCACCCCTCGCGTAATAATATGCGCGCATATGAGAAAAAAAAATGCGCGGACACTCGAGTGCAGTCTTATACTCTTATACTCGAGCAGCGCCCCACAATTCCAACAATCATTCTTTCTCCTTTGACACGCAACAACCGTAATGAAACGCTTAATCCCCTTAATAAAACATTCCCGATCGTGACAGTCCTCAAGCGTCACGAACTTCCCGCGTTGCCCAAACTATGCAAATATCGCTTATCTTTCATGGTGCGCAATGTGAGAGCGTCTCGTAGCGACATCGGCAACAAGCGCACACACCAACACTCGGGCCAATGCGAAATCACTCGGCTGGCAAATTTCGTCCTGGGCCAGCGTCGTTTATCGAATGTCGGCGCGCAATGATATGCGAACCGAATGAAAAGGCGCTCGTAGCTGGATATGTTGCTCGGGCGCCCGGAGGAGGCTCGCCCTCGTCTAATTTACCGATCGGAATCTCGAAGCCGGACTAAATCCATTGTGCGCTGTAAATCCCGAGGACGACAATAGGGGACTCGAGTCAGGAGGGGTCCCATAAAAACGACGCAAAGCGCGAGAATGGAGAGTCCAGAGCGCAACATTTCCTACCGACAACGAAAAGGGGGTCACGAGTCCGAGCGAGGCTTTGCACATCCTTCTCTACTTTCGACTATCCTTTTGCTTTCCTGGCCTCCCGTGAATCCAGTCCACAACACACGCGATCCTTTTTCTCTAAGGAGAATCGGAAAAAGAAAATGAAAATGGAATTGAGGGAGAGGGAGAGGGCGAATCGCGCGACAGGTCGTCGTCGTCGTCGTCATTGTCCTCCCTAGTATGGGATTTGCTTTTCAGGAAATTTCTATGATTTCGTTTCGTAATCTTCGACTAATACAAGCTTTTCAAGGCCATGAAGAGCATAGCATGAGAAGCTTTCTCACATTTCGATTCGAAACGCCGCTTTCTCTGATGTGCATAAATTTTCTAACCATCCTTTGTCGCTGAATGAGCATAGATTTTGAAAAGAAGAACGAATCTTAATAAATTCAATAGCTGTAACAGTGAGATTTCTTTTGAGAGCTTAAAACGTTATCGTTGAAATACTTTATTATAAAATGGTTAATTCCTTTCTATATGACATTCACACGTATACTCGGATTGCACCTATGTTTTCAATTTTTTTAATTCAATACAGCAATGTATTATTTGTGTGTGTGCGTGCGCAAGAAGGTGAGCCAATAGTAAGATAATCACTATTTTAATATTAAACAAATTTCATGATACTACTGCAAGTAGCTCGACACACATTAAATTGGGTAATCAAAGTAGTTTAATGACGAACTAATATTTTACTAAATATATATATATATATATATATATATATATATATATATAATGGGCTAGATAATACTTTGATAAAATTAAAAATTAAAAATTCCAACAGACGAAAATGCATTTGAGATTAATTATTCATGGTAATTCGCATAGCAGTAATGATTTCAATAAATGACCCTCAAAATGAAACGGCATTAATATGCCAGTACGCTACGTGTATGCAAAAATGTTCCTAGAGGTAAAATAATATCATTGCCACCGCGAGAGACAATCGCTCTGCTGCGTCACGTTCGAGTACTTACGAATTCCCGTCCCGGAACTCTGCTTATTTGGAGAAAAGGCAATCCTATTTCCTGTGCAGGTAGCTCTTTTTTTCACGCACCCGTGATGACGATTATACAACGATAGTGATATTTGTCGCTGGGGCAATTAAATTTATCGCAATGCCCATAATACGATCTATATCGCTAAAAAAAAAAAAAAAATGCGGGGAAGAATAAACGTTTGACTATTTTTTTAAGCTAATTAAACTTAAACTTTTTTATGTACTGGGAAAAGCGTCCTTCAATGAAAAATGTTGATCTACGATTTTCAAGTCGTTTTTATCGTGAGTTTAACATATTTCAATTTCCTTGAAATTATCCAATAGTTCCAAGCTGCTAAAGTATTTTTGAAACATTGTTAAGTTTTTTGCTATAGCAAATTTTAATAATTTGCCCGTAAATTAAATGGCATTTCCTTACATTTAAAAAGTTTCTTTTCCAAAATATATTTAATTAAATATTTCGCTTCCGTGCAAATTTAATTAATACTTCATTGAATACATAACGTGCTCGTAAAGATAGTATAACTTCATTATTTGCATTATTAACAGAACGGTATGTTTTTCAGTATAAACAAGCTCAAATAAAAGAACAAAATTTCGTTATTACAACGAAATCGTTGCAATTTATGTAGTAATAACAATTTTAAATGTATTCTCCCCTCAAAAGTCTTGATTAAAAATTAATACGCGTGCGCGCAGGCTCGTGAATTTTTGAAAATGTGTTCGTAAAATAATATTATTCTGCATAATCATTGACTTCATTTACGGTTATAATTATTTAAACTAAAAGAGTTGTTTTATTTTTTTTTCTTAATTTTTTTATTTTCTTTTTTATAATTTTTTTAATATTTTAAATCGATTGAAATTCCTTTTGTAAATTCTAAATTTATTTATCGGCAATTCTCGTTTCTGCCATACGCATCGTATCGTCTAAAAAATCTATAAAGAACGAAAGAGGGACAATTTAATGATAATAGATTTTTTTAATAGTACCATTGTTACCATTATTACATAATAATACTATTAAATATTCATAAAATTAGCAAAACTTTTAAGCAAATAAATTAAGTGATATTATTGGAAAGTAATGACCGAAATATCTAGATGAATATAAAATTGATTGCTATTGAGGTATATTGAAGAAATTAAATTAAATGGAATAAAATTCCAAGATTTTTTCTTGTTGCTTTTTTTACCTTTTCTTCAGTATAACATTTTATCGACTATTTCGAAAATTTCCTGATATAATTTGCAAATTCAATGAAACAACCAATATTCAATAAAGTTTAAATTTTTATTTAAATATTGAACAAATTTCATAAAATTGAAATTTCAATTAATTTTGACTTTATTCAGACGCGAATGAAAACAAAAGTATTATGCAAAAGCGTACAATGTTAAAGAATTGAAAAATTGAAAAATCGAAAATATTGTATTCGATGTGCCAATCTCAAATTAGTTTAATAGTGGTATTCAAAATATTTCAATGCACATACTAATTATAATGTTGCACCGAATTTGAAAGGAAGAGTAGAGGGAATAATGATAAGCGAAACAACTTAGTCGCATAATGCGGTTTTATATAAGAATCAGTCAAGCTTCGAGAAAAATATTCGATTAAATTTTTACTTATTCAACTCGAACAATTTCTCACAATAATAATGTTGCTAGTTTAATAAATTCATATATGCAACAGTATATTGTAAGTAACGTGATTGAATTTATTCATTAAAACTGGCTTGAAATCGAAAATTATTAGAGTGATAATAATTCAATTTTATACAAAATTAAATTGATTTCATGTATAATATCTTCGTATACTTGAAAATACATTTGGGGAGATTCAAGTGTCAGGGAAAGAAATTGAACGGTTGAAATAACAGGTGTTATGAGGTTTAAATGTTATATAATTTGCGATTTAAAATTATTCAAATTGTAATATCTCTCGCATTCGCGTCATTTTCCTTCTCTTAATGTAAGAAATATAAAATAGGAATATCATAATTCATTAGGTAAGAATAAAGGCAGCCGATAATAATAGTAATACGCTCGTGCGCACACACGCACACTCAGAAGAAAGCAGAGAGTGACACAAGCAGGCACGCGCGCATAGATGGATGGATGGAGAGCGAGAGAGAAAGAATGGTTGCGGTCAGATAAATGAAATACAAAGATTTTATGATAGTTCCTTTCTGAAATCCACAAAAGTACTTGAAAGCTTTGCACGAAAGGCAAGAGCTATAACATCAATCAGATCCGCATAAGCGTGCCTGTACGTTTGCATACACATCTACCACGTGGGAGTGATGGGCGTGAGGCTGGCGGTTGGGGATTATGCTTTTAAGTAAACCAAGCGCAACAAACTCTCGTCATCGATCATCGTATTAAATGACACTCCGGCTTCCCATTGTAACACTTGCCATACATACAAATACACACGCGGGGAAATCAGTTTTCTTTGCCGTAACCGAAGAAGTAAATGCCCTACACGGTGATGCCAGGCTGCCGTTTTTAAGCTCCAGGATGTTTCTTAGAATTTCTCCATATTAACCAAACACGTATACAGTCACTCGGCACACACATATTATGTCATACGCAACTAGAACGCACTTCCTATAGGCTTAGATTACATATAACTAAGCGTGCGTACGCGTGTAAAAAAAAAAAGAATATAAGATTATATATATTTTTTCAGTCTTACTCTGGGTCATAGTGCATATATATATATATATATATATATATATATATATAGAGACACAAGCACTAATATTAAATTAACAAATGACAATTGATTAAAAGTTATAATTAACCATGAGAGTGGATTGTAAATAATCGTCAAATGTGGTGGTATTTGTGTCGTTTTTTTAACTCCTACAAAGATTATTTAATTTTGAGTTTAAATATTATTATTTTCAAAAAATCTCCCTTTCTTCACATTACTGAAAAATGCAAAAAATCGCGAAAGACAAAAAATATCGTTTTTATTTTTTCCCTTTTTTTCATTTAATCAGGACATAACACACACATTCGTGGGGACTATTTTCTTTGGCCCTCTCTCTCCTCTATCCTCCTCTTCCCTCTAGCCCTTCATCGCTTAGCCAACCACCAAGTGACCCCAATCACAAAAGTGATATTTAAGTACTACTAATTATTAGATACGAAAGAAACAGTAAGAAAAGAAAAGGCGAAATCATCAGAAGAGCGACGATGAGTGGAACACGGGGAGGGGGAGGGGGAGGGGGAAGGGGGAAGGGGGAAGGGGGAAGGGGGGAGACGAGAGAAAAGAGAGAGAATGAATATGAAAAGGAGGATGACTGCATCCCGTCGAATAGACCTCGCAGCAACACGAGATCAGTGTAATCTATATTATATCCTCTTCCTGCGAACGCTAAACTCGACATCTACTTATGCGCTCGCGATCTCATTCTTTTTGCATTTGGGTATGCGCCCCCTGGCATCCCCACAATTGGTCACGCAACGAGCGAATATTAAATATTCGGCACCGCTTTTTACTAAGCTATTAAAATTTAAAAGTTTGTAATATAAAGTTATAAGAGCGTCAGTCATATAGTTGTTATGAATAGAACGAAAATTAGAATTCTTAAGATCTCTCGGTGAAACTTATCTAATAATGTACATGTAATCTGAAATATACGAAAGGAAAAACAAAGGTTAGGTTTACGAAAGCTCGCAACTGTATATGTGATATAAGCAGCATTCTTCGTGATATTTTATGAAAATTAACCCAAGATTTCTCGAGATTTCCCAGACAGAAAAATATGCAAAACTCACTTACTTTTCATATAAACATGCACGCTACTGCAATTTTTCATAAGAATACGCTACGACGAACGTAAAAGCTATATTATCTTAATGTGTGCATATGCACATGTAACCAATTTTTTAAAGATATTATTATTTACCTTATTAATTGTGGTTTCGCTATAAGAATTGAATGACGAATGACGAAACGTTTGTTTATGTATTATAAATAATAATAATAATAATAATAATAATAATAATAATAATAATAATAATAAGAAGAAGAAGAAGAAGAAGAAGAAGAAGAAGAAGAAGAAGAAGAAGAAGAAGAGGAAGAAGAAGATGAGGAAGAAGAAGAGGAAGAGGAAAGAAGAAGACCGAGGAGACTTCTACCATATCGATGAATTCCGTGTTTTTTTTTATTTTGCGTTTTTTTTTTTGCCGCAATGCTCAACTCTCTATCCCACCCCTCCCTCCGAATTAAGATAGCTAGTGGCCAATAAGTGAATATGCCATACTAAGAAACATCGGCGTTAAATTATTATCCACGCCCAGCACTCCACGATAAAAAAGCACAATGAAGTGGTGACTGGCTGGGAGCATCGCGTAAACTATCCAGGCGCAACCGCACATTTCAGCAGGCAAAGAAGGGAGCGAGGAAAGAGGCCCCGATTGCTAGAGCAAGGTCAACCGCAAGTACGACATTCAGCATCCCCGGGGATGCGTTGCAGCGGTGGATGGCGGTGGAGGCGATGGCGGTGCGCATCGATCTTACGTCGCGGTGTTCGAGGTGTAATGCATCACGCATGGGTGGCCAAGTTGAGCACACAGAATCTAGATACAAGGTAAATATCTGGACGCGCGTCCGAGGGGCGAGGGGCGCGCTGTGGGCGTGACGGGGCTTGTGAGGGGCAGGGGGGGGGGGGGGGGGGGGGGGACGGGGTCGAGCGGTAATATGTTTGCACAACTGTGCCCCAGCATCGCTCGTCGCGTCTCGTTGCGATCGATTCCCGCGGCGCGCGCTGACACGTCAATGGTCATGACGCCGATTTCACTCGGGCTCTCCTAAATTCACGAGGGGCACCCCGGATTTTCCGCAGCTCCTTCGCTTCTCAGCTAGTTTAACGTCTATTTTTAATTAGCTATAGGGGATATCGGGCGCAAGGGGCGGCGGAGAGAGTAATCGCGGAGCCTCTTATTGAAAAATTTACGATTTTGAGATGATGTTGGCTACGATGGGGATTCCGAGCTACGTGCCAAGAGTCTGCTTTTATTTGTGTAAATAAGTAGACGGGTGTGCGTGAGTGCGCGCGCGCGCGCACTTATCTGTGTGTATGTGCCTCGAGTGGGATGAGCGATGTATGCGATGAGGGGAAGTGGAGTAATGGAGAGAGATAGGAATGGAGAAAGCTACACGCTTTATCTCCCTCTGTTTTGTTCAATAAAGTAAGAGCCTTTCTTCCGTTTATATCTGAATGATAGAATTACTCGAGTCCTGATTGTTTACTCTATACGTATCATAGATTTAAGAATTAGTTGGGTTTCCAAGCATATATGGATTAGCGTATTAAGAAATATTGTAAATAATATTAGGGTTTTAACGACTTCATAATAATACCGTTCAAAGAAAATCATTCATTTTACTAACGTATAAGAGTTTTTTATTGACGAGAATTTTATCGATAACAACATTTTAAACTTAAAAGAACTTCGTAGGTGATAAATTATATGAGACGTATAACGATGATTGTTAGCCACATTATACGAGCCGAATATCGATAATTCAATTTGCTTTATTGTTACAATTAGATTATATTGAAATATTTTGTGCTCGAACGATCTGCAAAATGACAATAATAATAAAGCGATGCGATGGTTCTTGAATTAAAAGTTCGTCGACAAACTGTCGACGAGCCCTTGACTTTCATTTAAAATTCGAACTTTAATATAAGTACAACGACCTATTGTATGTTCGACTCACAAAATAAAGATCCAAGCAAGATAAATAATGCATTTGTTATTATTGGTACAATGATAATATATCCACAGTAAAGATATTATGTTGATCAGAAATATCGCAATTTTTGTTTTCACGATATTGTTTACCCAAGTGATGAAATTTTATTCATAGCTTATAGAATTTCATATTTTCATTCATAGTTAATACGATAAAAGATAATCAAAGAGTTCGTCAAGTAGTTTTCGAGTATGAGTCTCGTGTACTCATTGTCCGTCAAACTTGTGCAGACAAATAATCTACATCAAACTGGTCGATACCCAGATGAATATTAAACACCAGCGATTAATCTACTAATATAAATAAAAAATGCATTCATTCAATTTTATCTATTGAAAATACTATTAACGCAATTACATATTTATGTAATAGGTCTCGAGAGTATTAAATTATCATTTAATAAATATATTGTATAAAATAATATATTGTAAAAAGTTTAAATAAGGAAAATAAGGAAGAAAAATTTGTAGAATAAAAATATTTTGACTAGTTGGTAATTTTCATAAAATTATCGACAAATTTCAAGATAATACCAGAGCATTTACTTTCATTTGCTGGATTAGATCATCAACGTCTACGTGAGCCATTGAAAACAAAAATTTCAAAGAATATTCTGAAATATATTTAATTACCTAACAGTCCGACAGCAAGATAATACGAAATAAATTTAAAGAATACTTAACTCGCTTCATTTATCTAAGCTTCACTCGGCAACGAAGAAAATTGCAATACAAAAAATCCAATGTATCATAGCTAATAGTACAAACTCAAGATAAATATTATTTTACTAGGAAAAATATACTTATGGTATAAACTTTAACGGCATTGCGGGACTACGAATATGAATACAAACCCATCAACTAGGGAGACTTTATTACATTGTATGTAAAAGTGGCTTGAAAAATTATACCCCAGTGAAGTTTCTTGTGGACACGAGCGCCGTGGCTGGCGACAATGCAAGTGCGTCAAAAAGAGTGAAAAATAAAAAGAAAATGAAAAAGAAAATGAAAAAGAAAATAAAAAAGAAAATGAAAAAGAAAAAGAAGAGAGAAAAATCCACGAGTAGAAGAAGGAGATTGCATTTAGCGCAGTAATCGCATGAATCTTTCTGCTCTTTCATAATTTAAAAATGTAAGACGTGAGGTAATATATAGTGTGCTGTGCGTGTATACAAAGCACAAGTTCAAGTACAATTTTTTTTAAATACTAAAACGCAAAATTCTATTTAACTAAAAAGGCGTTCAATATCGGATAAACACCGTTTATATTTCAAAACTGGTAGAGAGTTGGTCAATGACGCAAAATTCAAAAAACAAAAAACAAAAAAAAACAAAAAAAAAACAAAGTTCAAAAAAATTCTAAATTTAATGATCTTTTATCTATTTGATATAAATTCCTGTTTATTAATACAATCGATACTTTTAAAATTTCGTAAATGTGAGAGAGCAGATAATAATTACACGATATTTTTATATTTTGTTTTCTCTCTCTCTCTCTCTCTCTCTCTCTCTCTCTCTCTCTCTCTCTCTCTCTCTTTCATAATAATACCCTTCTTTCTTGAAATTCCTAAATAGACTATTGAAGAAAGAACGAAAGAGAAACTTGATGAAGGAAAAAGTAGTGAGAGGAGAAGATAGAGCGAAAGACAGAAGAGGCGGCCTTTGAGATAATCCTACACTGTCGCCAGCGCTTTTTAAAGTGATATTTTTCTCGTTATGTAACATTTGCCAAATAGGCTTGCAGACCCGAGTTTATTTCCTTCTGCGTATCTAACTGCCTGTACCACATCGGCGTTAAGTATGTCCTCGGCAAGATAATAAGTGAAGCGACATAAGAGTAAACAACTATTTCTACTTCCCCTGTACACCAATGTACAGCTGCTGCCAAAATGTACAGTCAACTCTCTAATCATCCAGTGTGAAAAAAAGACTCATCTGACGTAATAGAAAGCATCATAATTCATAACCATTTGAGCACAATATTTATCATAAAAATTAACTTCATTAGGCGCTGATGATATCGTATATTTGGCAATAAGTAGGAAAATGATAAAAAAAAAAGAAGAGAAATACGATGTTTTACAAGTGGAGGAGGTGGAAACTACCTTAGTTGTTCTTGTGATTATAAACAAATATTAGAGTTATCTGTCGTGGTATTTATCGTGCGCAAATTTGGATATTATTTTTTATATTCAACATCTGCTACTACTCGTCGATTATTAAAGAATATTAATACAGAAAATTATTGCTCCTATACTTGTTAAAAAAGTATTAAAATAATTGTTACTCGGTGCTCGGATAGCGATACTAGAAAATGCTCCCACTCGTGCTTCATCATTTTAAAAATAATAAAGATATGCTTTTTCGAAGACGACAATACCAAAGCTGTAAATTATTTTTTTTTATTTGTTCATTCTTATAAATGCGTGTATTATTTAGTTTGCAATTTTAAGCAAAACACCTATAAAATCACCCTACCTACACACGCCGAGTTTTGTTCTAATAAACATGGAGAATACTAGCAGAACAAGGTAGAGAGAAACATGTATAGACTACGATACTAAAATCGATCTTTCTGTAAGGGAGTGAAAAGGGCAAATTAGAAAAACCATTATTAACTTGGAATTCAATTATTTATTAAATAATATTTTCAAATTTTATTAATTTTACGATGAATAAATTTTTTTTTTATTATTAACGAGCGAAATAGGTACTGAGAAGCAGAATTTTTTTAATAAATGGTGCGCTTTATTTCCAGTAGAAAATTTGTAGTGGAGTTATAAATACATATGTATAATCATTATAAATAGATGTTTTCCGTAATACAGAAGAACATTTTTTACCTATCAGCCAAAATTATTGGATTTTTTAGATTTAAGGTCTTATCTTATATTATTAATGATGTTGCAGAATTATAAAAAGACAAAATATCATTTCATAATAAATAATGCGCTTTGTTACATTAAAATATTAATTTTGAAGACATATTATAGAATATAATTTTCTAAAAACAGTACAATGTAAATAATACAAATAAATATTTGCAATAAATAGATTATACTATGTAAACTTGTAAACCATTTTTTCCATCATTTATTTCATCTATTTATAATATATTTACAAATCGAAACTAAAACCATTCTTTCGATAAGATTTTGATATTATTTGTAATTAGAGCAAAATACTTGTGTAATGCAATTTCTATGTAAATTATAGCACACAACTAATGCATTCTCAGATAGTCCTCTTTAATATTCTTGCATATTTAAATTTTTTAGATAAACGACAATCCGTCCTTTTACTAAATTTATTAGCTAAATCAACTTGTTAATATTATCTACAATATTAGGTTTATTTACATTGATAAGACATTAACAAATATTGCATCCGTTATTATTATTATATGCATAAATTTCAAAATATCTATTTAGAATTTAAAAATTCTTTAAGGTAAATATCTTTTATACTGTAATAGTAATTGCAGTAATCTATGAAAGGCAACGCAATATGTCATAGTAAGCACTATGATTTTGTTAGTTGTAGTCACACTCGTATCTTTTCGATGGTTAAGTTTATTTCCATTTTCTAGGACAGTAGTTAAGAGACTTTTCTTTACTACTATTGTTATTAATATCTACCGTATTATCAATTTGAATAATTTATGAAGTAATTTTATAGGAGCAAGAAACATGAATAAAGTAACGAGGAATAACATTCATATAATTCGTAGATAGTAAAAATTATTTTCAATCTTCATAGTTTAGAATCAATTTTTTTTTTTTTTTTTTTTTTTTTTTTTTTTTTTTTTGTTGTTGTTGTTGAAAACACAAATATTAAAACACCTAATTATCGTAGTTTTTATTTATTACTAAAGTGCGTATCTAATGTAAATTATATATTAAATCAAAAGATGAAAAATACGCAAAAATAAAATTTATACTTCAAATGAATCTCGAATTGATATATTTGATCATAATATTAAATTGTAATTTTGAACTAATTGATAGGTAATTCATATTGAATTATGTTTATACATTTTTTAAAAGTAATAGTAGCGCTATAATAAAAAATGTTCAATATTTTTTTTATAAGTCTGCTCATTTCGATATGCTTTAAGTACTAATTTTAGTTATAACTCAAATAAAATATTTTACATTACAAGCATTCTTTTTATCAAGCAATATGTTCTGAAACATTAAATATAAAAGAAACAGCAATTTGCAGATAAACTATATAATAATAATACTATCAATAAAAAAAAAAAAAAGTTGAAATAAAGCTAATAAGTGTAGATAATTAAAAAAAAAAAAAATATATAATATATTCAGTAAGAAGTAACGACGCCACAATGAATACTCGAGAGTGTTTAAATACAATAAATATCGTGCGGCTGAACTTAAACATAATTGAAAAAACACAGCTATAAACTAAGTGGCTGTAAAGCTGTAACGTTGATACCTTCGTCATTTTTAGTAATGAAGTGAATGAACACAGAAGACATTATCGCAGAATCGGTAAAACAAAGGAAATACTAATCCGTCCTCTACCAATCTATTTGATACATTAAGTGTTACTTTTATGTAAACAGTACTCTAAGCGTCATTAATGAATTAACAATACTATCTATTGAGCGAACTGGAACACTAACAAACCCGATTATGAATACGTTTTAAGATTGAAATAATCATTATATATATATATATATATATATATATATATATATATATATATGATGTATAATATGATAGCAACGAATCAGTAGATGAATACATGATAAATACCTAGAGACAAAGTATTTATCTGGCTACGTAAATTTTAACGATCGCAGATGAATTTCTCAATATGTTTTAAAGACTTTAACATGGAAAAAATAAAAATATAGCGAATAAAAAAGCAGATATATAATCAATTAATTCTCTGAAATGTTTATTATAATTAGTGTAATATGAGATGATCGGAATAGAGATTGACAATCGAATTATTTGAACGGTGATAGGAAATAGCAATGAATGTTGCAACCGTTTAATTTTCTTTTATCTAATAGAACCTCAATGTATCTATCCAATCTATTTAAAGTAAAAACAAAAACAAAAATAAAAAAAAAATAATAAAAAAACATCGAAAGACAATACATGTTAATTAAGCGTTTATATCGAGCGTTTTGTTATTTGTTATTTGTATATAATTGATCTATCATTAAACCCATTAATGTACCATAAATATCAAATAATTAAATATAATGGTTTATATATTATAAATCCGTTATCGTATATATTAATAAATTCATTATTCCATAGAGCTATTTTAAGTCATAGGGAGATATAGAAATGTAGTTTGGCTTTGATTATGGCATCTATCAAATCACTTCACACACACTTCGGATTGTAATTCAATGCCGCTTATACTGTGTATTTTGACCACTCGACGAAACTCTTTGGAGTTAAACTTAAAGCTTAATACTCATACTATTTACTTACGTTAATATAGTTAAAGAAATATACAAAAATATTTTTAAGATGCTTTAAATGATTGTCAATTGGTATTTTTCTTTATCAATTGTTCTAAATCAATATTTTTTATTGTGGACATAGGCGAATGAGCATAAAAATGAATTTTTCCTGCTCGCTAAATGCAGCGGGAAAGTAAGTTTTCACCATTATTTACAAAATTTAAAAAGACTTTGTTTGAAATTTCAAACGAGAACGTTTGTTTAATAAATGAAAAAACTATTGTGCAAGAAAATAATAATATGCACTTTGTATACAATACAATAAAGTAATTCATCGTACTATGTATATTTTGGATTAAGAACGTTCATTATATTTGAAAATTAAAATATTACTTTATGTAGCATATAGTGATTCGATTTTTCAAAATGTTGATTATGATGTTGAAGAACGCGAGTAGGAAAGAAAATTTTCGAAATTTCCACAATAACGTTCGAGCATAATAAATTATTATTGACACACTGGCGCCACAAAAGTTCATTCGATTATTATTTTATTATTGTTGTTACTGTTATTGCTGCTTCAGCTGTTGTTGTTGTTGTTGTTGTTGTTGTTGTTGTTGTTTAAATCCATATCTATATAAATTAACATGCATTTTCACTAATGCCAATGATAAAATGACCTCAGCAGATTTCCCAAAGTTTTTAATGAAAGTTGTCATTTCATTTCCAACTCTAAAAATAATCGTAAGAAAGTAGCATAACGTAGGGAGAACGTCAGCAGCAAAACTACGCCGAATATCACCGAAACGAAGCTGGCGAATTTTTGTAACGCCGCCCTTTACAGAGCCTCGCTTATGGCACGTGTATGTAATGCTCTAAGCACAGACCAAACGTGTACTTTGCCAGTCGACGAGATCACGATTCGTCTCGCGTTGTTCATCCACATTAGCTTGCACGTGTGTGAGCGCATAGACGCGTATGATAGGAGTCTGGTGGTAGTAAAGGAGGAGGTCGTTGCTGGGAGGAAATAAGACAGGATGAGATCGCCGGTGGCCCGTTAGCCGAGTCGCCGAACAAAACGACTCATGGAGCTTCGCGAGGAGAAGGTACCCGAACCAGTACCTTCCCAAATTACGTGCGAATGCAACGGATCCTCTCAGCGTCCGGGGATATCGCCAAGGACTACGACGGGAGCGAGGAGCCGCGGCAGTCTAGCGACTATCGGCATAGAAATATATATGTCGCGATGATGCCCGCGATTGTTTCCCAATTGGCCATGTGTATTTACGTGAGAGCGACTGTTTTCATTAGCGTGACAGCGTGCAATCGAGTTACGTTTGATCGGGCGCCGTTTTGCCGTTCGGACAAACCACGTCTCGAGTTTAACTGCCAATGAAAATTGTTTCTTCCGAGCTCCGGATTATAGGGTTATGAAACAGGGCTTACGTTCGTGTCTGAGTATTCGACTCTATGTATATTGCGATGTCGCTCTGTCCAACATATGCTACTGGCATGGAAACTAAAATTGTTTGAGAAATTGTGAGATGGTTTTAACTAAAATGCGAAATTGCTCTGTATATCGTGTAGTGAAAGCAAGGCCTTGAAAAATATCTTTCAGAAGCTAAATAGAGTATTTTCGTAATAGCAGTGTGATAATGGCTCAAAAATTATAGCCGTTTGTTTGTTTGTTTTTTTTTTTTCAATTAAGGCATTAAATGAATGCAATGCCTTATTAATTACTCTGCGATTGATTTTTTTATTAACGAAAATTGGAAACTGAGGAAAAAACAGACAGTTCTGACGAATAAAGAATTTATTGTTATTATTGTCAAATTTGAGGAAACTTGGTTAAAGAAAAAAAAAATAAATTTACTTTCACGCATATTCAATTTGAACATTGAACATTGAACATTGAATTCAACATGAGCGCAAAGTAATTTGTAAATTTAATTAGCCAATTATTAAAAGCTTCATTCTATCGGAGATTACTTTATTTCTTGAAATTTTTCGACTTATTTTTCATTATGATAATGATTATTATAATGATACATTCGTAATAACCAAAGAAAGTTAATGTGTTATGTATAAAAAGTTCTCAATGCGAATAGAGACAAATTAACGCCGGCAAAATGCTCGTGTATATAATAAGCCAAATTGAAAGTATCGTATTGCATTTGTAGAGCGATGATAATAATAATAACAACAATGATAATAATAATAATAATAATAATAAAACAATAATAATAACAACAACAACAATCATAACAATAATGATGATAATGATGATGATAACAATAATGATGACGACGCTAATAATAATAATGATGATGACGATGATAATAATAATAATGATGATGACGATGATAATAATAATAATGATGACGACGACGACGACGACGATGATGATAATAATAATAGTAAGAATACTCGGCTTACAAAAACAATACTACAGTCGTAAGAAATAAATAACAAATTGTACATGTTTCAGAGAAAAAATACAAGAAATTCTGGTTTCAAAATATGACATAAAAAATATTTTATGAGCATTTAAATTCCTTCTATTAAATTTTGAACTATTGCGAGGGTGGGAATATTTTACATGAATAAGCATGAAAAGTACTGCAATGACGCATTATTTATATTAGCAATGTATGCCGGCAGTCGGTAGTGAGAAAAGTAGAACGTATAAACAAAGCGCGTAAAACCAGCACGGGAAAAGATAAAATGGAGAAAGAAAAAGAGGTGGAAAGATACAGTCGGCGATCGCCGAACCTTCGTGGAAAAAATGAAGCTATGCGTGTAATAAGCGAAGGTCGCTGATGAATTTTTCATAGCGTTCGCGGAAGGTGAGCTGAATCGGTTTTAACGAGCGCCGCAAACATAAACCGCGTAAACCGATCAGGAGGCAAAGTTCTCGTATCCCGCTCGCGGCAGAAGGTCGACGTTATAATTTTAGTAAAAGGACGACGACTAGCAATGAGCGGGTGTCGGCCACTTTTCGCACAAGTCAAGGAGCGTCGATATGATTTCCTGGGAAATTGATTCTCGAGATCCCTTCGTCCGAGTTGCTTGGAATTGGAATTTATGAGCAAAAAACCCATTACCTTGACGTCGTCAAATAATCATGGAGTACGGGATTCGCGAATTGCAATCGATGGGCACTTTCGCGTACATTTGTACGTGTATTTGTCTCTCGCTCGAACGCTGGGCTTTGACTTTGGTGTGTGTGTTTCGCGTTGTCAATTTTGAAAAGGATAGATTTACGTCGAATCTCTACTTGTACGAAGTTGGCAAAATACAGTACTACTTTTTTTATTTTATTTTCTTTACGTTCTTTAATGGCACTATTTATGCTGGGAAATCCTTACTTACGGATATTCTTCTAGATCTCTTTTTATTTACGTAAGTTCTTTGCTACTTCAGAAAAAAAGTCGTTTATATTAATTAACCATTTATAATGAATTATGCAAAAATATTAATAAATCTGTTTCATCGTAATAGATTATCGTCTTATAATACAAGATATACAGATTCTCGGTAATATAACACCATAATATACATTTTACATGAATATTAATAAAGATCTAGTAATAAAGTTAAATAATTAATAATAAAAAGTATAGAAATTATATTAATAGCTTGACTCAATAAGAATGATTAATTTAATTTTGCTTATTCGGCGTAACATTACAATCAGTCTCTTCGTTCATTTAAATTTTTAATTTATATATATATATATATATATATATATATATATCAAGAATTAAGCTTAATAATAATTATAAGAAAAAATAAAGAAGTTTATTAATGTTATTTAATGCTTGAACGATAAGAAAAATTGAGTAATCTGTATATATACGTATTCTACTTTTATTAATTAATAAACTCTTAACGTAATTACACTTTTTTTATTTCACAATTTTACATTAATAGCGAAGTATTTAAAAGTTTATTATTATAATATTTGTCTTTGATCAACAGATAAGGCTAACAAATAGCATTATATTTATTATCCTTCCACACCAACAAATGTATGTTTAACTTAATTATTAAAAACTAACCGCTAAGCTTTCATACATATTTTACCAACAGCAGCAATGATTATATCCATTATGTTTATCCTGCAATTTATCAATGATTCGTCGCCAAATTAAGATAACTAATCTGAAATTAATGAAAAGACTGGATAATTGGTCTGGCAATTTTCTCGAAGAAACAATGAATTTATCTAATAGTAAATCTAGTAAATTTTTTGTCCACTAAAGAAGAAAAGCCTCTTTTCTTGCATTTAGCGAAAAATTTCGCTCGAATTTGTAAAATAACGTATAATTCGAACACATTAGTGTGCGGCAGACGAAAGAGGAAGTTTACCAAAATGGCCGAAACTATAAAATTTACATTCACCACATACGTAGCATTGGCTACATGGGCGTATATATCGTAACAGCGAACGCTTTAGCTCTTGAGGTCAAAGCCACGTATTCGCAAATTAATTGCGACAAGGCATGACCACACCTGACATGGCGAGCCTTGCCGCTGTCTATAATACGCGCACGCGCGCATATGCATTGAAGTATGGTGCGCACGTACGTGTATATTCGAGAAAATGGAAATACGCACGGGGATTGTAATAGAGAAACAGATGACGGGGGGACGAGGCCGCGGGAAAACTAGAGGGGCTACGTGTACCCACACACCACCGACGACACTACCCTCCGCCGTCACCATCGCACACACGCACACCAACACATTATTCCGCAGGGATAAAAGCCAAGAGCTTAGGTAAATTCTCGTTGAGTTTCATGAGCAAAGCAGTAAACGCTTTGACTGAGGGTCGGGAAAGGGAGGCCGGGGCGACGGCAATACCTAAATTAACTGAACTAACCGGCTCTTATGAGTCCCGGAACTTGGTCGTCCCGCTGAATCACCCTTTAAATCTCAATTCGGTTTTAAGTTTGGCGTCGGAACAGTCGGGCGTGTCGCCCTTTAGCCCCGCGAGTATCCATCTTGAACATTGTTATTTATGCACACTAAGAGAAGAGAGAAAAGAGAGAGAGAGAGAGAGAGAGAGAGAGAGAGAGAGAGCTATAAATGTGTCCGTCTGTCCGACCATTAGTATGGTGTTTTCGTATACTTTTTACTTGACCGATTCGTGCTAATTTTATATTTCATTTTATAGTCGGAATATCCTATCGTATTAATTAGTATTCAATAATATATACATGTTAGGCTACAAGCTTTGGGAAGCTTTATTGTTCATGCACCAACATCATTATGGATTTTAACAAGGCCATTGTAATTTCGCCGATTGCGAGCATTGAAAAAGGTGAGTAACCAAAAGGGAATGTGGTCTTGATCAATGTAGTCGATTAAATAAATATTTTATTCGTAAATGAATGAATGATAGTATAACTATCATTTCGTTTCCTAGATAAACTCCAAGATTTCCCATTTATAAGGAATAACAATAACTGACTTATGAGATATTAATATTAAGAGAAATTGTTTGTTATGTAGATGAATTACAATAACCTTGATCGGCATTGACGGGGCTCGTCCCAAAATACCGATCGTAATAGTCGTGATTGTTTTGACGGTACTCATGCGCGTCAAACAGGTGAAAGCGCGTTGCTTTAGGGTGAGAGGCGCCAAGGGCAGGAAGCAACGGAAAAAGGGCGTTCGCGCACACGGAAAAAGGGCTTGTTTTTATCGCGCTTTCGCGAGTATCGGGCCGATGAGCCACTGGTGTCGTATCCTCGTACTCCCTCGTACGTGTCACACTGTCCTTTGACGGAAACATAAATAAGGGGCGCACCTACGCTTACGGCGCGGGAAACTTTTTACAGAATTTTTTTCCTTAACGTAATTAAGATTAAGGGAACGAAGCACATTGGAGAGTGACTGCTGCAGGTAATTGGCTATTATCCGGCAAAGATAGCCATAGTGTTTTCATTAGAACGAACGCCAGGATAATTAGTCCGATTATTTTCAGAGGGCGTCGAAGCATCTGTTTGGGAAGGATTTTTTATCGCATTCGTTTTTATCGGGCGAATAATCTATGTCGCCTGGTAAATGGTTGCTCTTGTTTACGCTTAAGTATTTTTTTATGCGCAAATAGAGTATCGATGATGGAATTATTATTTGAAGTGTGAGATGCTCGTTTGCGATACATCAGGCTATTTTATTATTATTCGTTAGAATTGGATGAAACGCTTTAAAATGCAGCCACTATGACATTTAATGCCAATAGAATTTTTTAGCCATTAAGACAATGATAAGCCACGTTTATTGTAAGAACAGAATGAGCTTTCATTCCCAGGCTTGGCCGGGCAACGGCGCGCATAAACACAAGTTTAATAATATGCACGCAACGGATACTAATCGTTAAGAGGAAAATAAATTTCG
>NW_011948420.1:4851718-4903603 GCF_000503995.2 Ceratosolen solmsi marchali
CGTTGGAAAAAAGATGCGCCGGCAGATGGAAACTAAGTTCTTGTTTTGACGGATAAAGAAGCCCTTTTGAAATTTATGATGGAGGGAGAGAAAGGGAACGAACAATTGGCTAGTAAAAAGTTAGTCCGCCTCGGATGAGCAGCGATAGCAACAAAAGGGGAATACAGCGCTTTCTTTATATTATAGTGGCTGGAAAATGCGAATTCGAACAATGGGTGATTAAATTAACACAATCTTATACCATTCTTCCTGTACTTATGCTACTTTTTATACTTTGTCAATTTCTGTCAAGATCACATTTTTGGTACTTTTTCTCCCTCCATCTTCCTATTTCTCTCTCTCTCTCTCTCTCTCTCTCTCTCTCTTTATCGCTTTGCTTCCTCCACTCTCACTGTCTCTCCATTTATCCGTCTATATCTATCTCTTAACTGCTATATTGAGAAAAGATTTTCGAAACTTAAAGCTCTTAAAATCACTCCTCATTTAATAAAAAAAACTTCTGTTTTCAATATCATATTTGATATATCGATATATTTTACGACAGATCCCGTATACGTTAAAATTTAAGTATTTTTTTTCTGTTCAATGTCAATACTATCGCAAAACAATAAACAAGAAGGAATATTTTGTCATAAACACACTTTATTTGGATAATTCTATGAAACTTATTGGAATTATGTTACTAAGCCTTTTCTTTTAATATTATTTATTATTTCAAAGATAGAGAAATTTTATAATGTTTCTATTTTCAAATCTGTTTCTCATCAATTTCTCCGTTTCATGTTTAAACAATCTTACCTTCAAAACGATATATACAAACGATTTTACATTCAACTAATGATTACGATTCCTTAAATGATTAAAAAATAATTAAGATTCTTGGATATCTTATTTTAAAATTATTGTTCAATCTTATTTTGAATAGGAAATTCAACTAACCATTAATATTTCCGTCCCTAATAATGGGCTTTCTCTCTAAACATCGGCGAATACGATCATTACGAACTTTGATATTCACAAGAAATATCGAAAGTACAATCTATTTCCTACACACAGATGCACAAACAATTTCCCTTGCATCCTGTTAAGTAAATTCAATACGAACTAGCTGTGAGAATGTCAATTATTGCTAGAAAAAAATACATCTTATTATACTGGATATTATTAATGCATGTACAATTCTTTTAAAACTTTAAGACTTTTGTATAAACATATGCTATAATTTATTAGTCTCTGGTTAGATTATTGTCTATATTCCATATAAGTGGACTTATTATTTAATCATTTGATTTTATTGAATTTTTATGAATAAAATATTTCAATCACATTATATTAAAACACATTATATAAAAACATACATTAAACTATTGAATTTAATATTTGAAATAATACTTGATTTACAGATATTGTTAAATAAATATATAAAGCTTAAATATGCATAATTATTATATTATTAACTTTTACATTCAATAAAATGGCATTTATATTAGATTCTGTTACTATTTCTTATATGTTGTATGTTGTTAATGAAATCCAAATCTTTCTTTACATTAATTTTCATTATTATTCAATTGTAAAAAAAAAATATATATATATATATTTTTACCTTTTTGTTTTCGATTATATTCATACGGCATCTAGAACTATATTATCTTCAAATTAATTTTTTTTAGAAATAAAAAAAAATGTACAGAATTTTCTTATAATACAATTTAATTATTAAACAGGATGTATGTTTCTAACAAAATTCTTTGAATAACGCAAATGAGTAAAAAATTAGGAAAAATTCTTAACCATGATTTATACATGTTGAATATCTAGTATATTTCCGGATTAGGAAAGCATATGCCACATATGAAAATGTCGTGATTTCACAAATTATTTCCTGTTCTAAATATTTTCCATAGTGACGTCGAAAGCAATATAAGAATGTAAATGTTCAACAATGAATGCTTTTTTTGTAGCATATGCAGGTAAATTATTAATATAATCCAAAAAACAATTAGTAATTAAGTATAAATAAAAAATTTCACTTTATGATATTTGATATTTGATGATAAATAACAAAAACTTGAAGCAATAAAGTAGAATTAAAGCGACTGAATATTATAATATTCATAATAGCGAGGTATTAAATAAATTAAACATTGCAATTGTGATTAAAGTGATTGAATAAATAAACGCATAAACAAAGGAGTAATATATTGCACTGCAATGGTAAATATGAACTTAAGATACATCATCGGGCAACAATTTATAAATTAATCTTACAAAAAGCCGGCTATATATTATCGTAATTAGTCACTCGGATTTATACTTCTCAGATGCGAAGTAGTTGTCAGAAAGGAGTAATGTTGCTAATAGTAATCAGCACAATTCGGCTAATGCTGGGTTGTCATGCGAAGCCTAGCTTACAATTAACGTTCGTGAGCCCTTATTGTAGACGAGGCGGAACATTCAAATAAAATATCGTTGAAAGTGCATAGATGCAACATAAGCGGTAATTGACAAGCGGGTAACATGGCCCCAGATGTTCATCGTACTTTGGCCTGTGAGAAAAATTGAAACAGAGCGATAAAATACGTGGGAGGGAGACTGCATAGTTTTTTTCCTATCCTCAGCGCACTCAAATTCTTCTGGAATTTTAAATGCATGTCAATGTGCATTTGGGAAAACATTTGTAACGAGAACTGTTTTCACGTTCCAAATTAATCTGTTTATATTCAGCTAATTAATTTCTTTAGACTCCATTGATCGCAATAACTGAATAATCTTTCGGTCTTTAATGCAAAAGGTATTTCCGAGGTTTTTATTATTACACGCTATTAAAATATTACCCTGCAATTACAATTATTTACAATTCAAGACTAATTAGTAATATAAATTAGTTATTATAATAATACATTTTTATTCGTGTAAAAGAACAAACTCGCAAGACAATATGAATAATAAAAATTACGGATTTTTTATTAAATGAAAAGCATAAATGAAATACCCGAATAATTACATTAAATAGGTATTGTTACGTATGAGAATCTTAATAGTATAATTTATAATGAAATCAAGCAATTTATTTGATTATTGTCTTAAAATACAAATCTGAATAGGGAAGAAAATCATCTTTGTAAAAACAACTGTTTTTACGCATTGAAATATTTTTATTCTCAACAAAAGATTGTAGATCAAATTCGTGTAGACTTTGTTTGTATATAGATTGTTAAGTATATTTTAAAACAGATACACAAAAAATTTTAATAAAATTTCATTTTATTATATATAAGGAAATTGCACATTATAGAATTTGTAATTCAACGATTATACTAATAAGAATATTTATGCGTATGCACATTCGTGTAAATACGGTAGTGAAAATAAAATTGTTAAAATCTATAATCCATATTATAGAATGAAAAGCATTACTCCACACCAATTATAAAACAAAAAACATATCAAAATATATTTTATCTCCCTATTTTCTTGCTTTTTCCTTATTTTTCTTGAATAAATTGGAATGTCAAGTATATATGTCACTACATGTCTATATATAAACATTTTGTATATGTACATGAAAGTTTTGACACATAGCGTCGCTTCGCGCGACTTTATTTTTCATCGCACATTTTCTCCTTGAAACGTCGCGCCGCTTAAGCAATGAATACGCGTGTATAAGCGCATATGTACTACGGTAACTGCGATATAGTGCAACGATGGTTTTTATGGAAGTCGGATGTTTGTGGAACTACGAGTGACGAATGAAATCACCGCAGTCTCGCGCGCTTCCCATATTAAATTTAGTTCTGATGGCTACGAGTTGAGCAACCGCTTTTATGAGCCAATCATTTACAGGCAAATAGTTAGTCGCTTATATCGTTCGTCAGATACTACGAGAGAGAGAGAGAGAGAGAGAGTGAGAGAGAGAGAGAGAGAGAGAGAGAGAAAGAGAGAGAGAGGAGAGACAGACAGAGAAAAGGCGGACAGAAAGGAGCAAGGACACGTGTTAGAAATTAAAACGCCGGCAAAGCAGAAAAGAGGAAAGAAATAGTAAAAAAGGGGTTAAAGAATTTTATCGTACGACTGCTTCGCTTTCATTCTTTTTTCACACCGCAAATAAAAAAGCATAAATTATCACCTACTTGCAATTTAGAAATGTTCTTGCAAATGATCTGTTAATAAATTTTACGATTTTCTGAAAGTTCATCCGCATTCCAGAATATCAAGATTATCTTTCATAATGTTCCAATATATACAATTACCTAATGTTCTAAGGAATAATGGAAATTTTAAGAATTAATCCTTAAATTAATACCTCTAAAAATGCTCATTTTATTTTATTTTGATTATATCTATTTGATGCTTCAATCAAACTGGGTGTCACTTTCTTACTACTCACTCTGTTACTATTAAAATATAATGTTCGACTAACGAAAATACCAAATTTCATTAAAGCTATATATTTTGCACAAACATTTCATAACTATAAAAAATTTCATGGCAATTGCTTGAAAATATTTTAAACTAATTGATTTTTATGGTGAACTTAATGAAGTAAATAATTTATAGTAGAATGAAAATGTCTAATTATTATTAATTATATAAAAAACATATTCAAACGTATACAATTAAGCAGTAGCCCTTAAAATTTTTTTATTCGTATATTTTAAAAATGTTTTATTTTCATATAAACAAAGTATCTTTTTAAAATAATTTAGAGATCAATTTATAAATATTTTATTTTTGGAAAGATTCAAGAAAAAATATTTAACTCAACAGATTTTTTATTACAATGATTTATTACAATGACCTTTGTATTCAAAAATTTAATTTATAGAGAAATGTCAGAATTTCCTTCAATAGTAAAATATCTCATTATTTTGATAAGTGAATTCACAAAACATTTAAAATCGATCGATAATTTTGTTAAGTTTACAAAATCTTGTACTTTTAATGTGAAAGATTTAAAAGACAATTTACTTTAACCAAGAAATATTCTTATTGATTTTGAGTTTCAGTTCGCGAAAACATCACTTTTTTACTGATTTTTTTTTTATTTACAAAATAAAACTTTACTTAAAAAAGGAATAGATTAAAAACTTCAAAATATTGAGATTTATTAATACTTAATTCACATAATATTTTCATCAATTATTATTCGTGGTAGTAAGCGATAGTAGGTTGACATTAATTAAAAGTATTATGAATTATTTCATGTAGTTTTGAAGGAATAAGATTGCCGATCAATAGAGATATAGTTATTATTAAGTGAATAATCAAGAATATTAACGTCTAATTGAAAACATTTTTATACAGTATATATCCTTATAGAAAGGACACTCCCAAACAATTTCCTTCCGTTATAAACCATTTTGCACGCGAATAATCCCTCTTGCACATAATATCTCCTGACTCCTTCACATACTTACGTACAATGTGCATGTATAGTTTTGATTTTTTAATTCCGTCTCTTCCCTCCTTTTTCACTTCTACACGATTTCGTTAGAAAAAAAATCATGTAACTAACTGTTAACATTATTTCTTCAAGGTCATTATTTAATATGATTGGTTTTGTGCCTGCTGAAGTAAATATATATTAAAAAATTATATTAAAAATCTATTAAAAAATTATATAGAATATAAATAAAAAATTATCTTTATAGACTATTTATATTATAATTTATAAGGCTTTGGATACTATAATATTACAATGCTTAAATTTTTTTAGATTTTCTTCTAAATTTTTAATTTAAAAGCCTATTTCAAATAAATCATTTTTCAACATACTTATACAAAAATATTTAATGATGAGACAAAAGAATATTCAATCATTTTCGCACTGAATTTTTACATAATTACTTACTAAAAACATTTTAATTTAAAAATAATAAGTTTATATTTTATAATGCTATAATAAATAAACTAAAAAAAAATGTTAAATTTGATTTTTAAATATTCCATAAGCACCATTACTGTACTTTTACTTATATTGGATTAAAAATATTGACAAAATACGGGAGAATTTTCTACATTTATGTTTTTATATTAATGACAAAATATCATGAATGCATATTCCGTTAAATATTCGAAAAGGTAAATAAATTTTAGAACACAATTCTCTCAAACGAGTACCTTTAAGCTGCAATAACCCAAATATTAAAAATGTAAACACTGAATACAAATATCTGTTATCGTAGTTTACATAAAGTATAAAAATATATCAACTCAAGTTACGTTCAATAA
Source organism: Ceratosolen solmsi marchali (assembly GCF_000503995.2). Classification (NCBI taxonomy): domain Eukaryota; kingdom Metazoa; phylum Arthropoda; class Insecta; order Hymenoptera; family Agaonidae; genus Ceratosolen; species Ceratosolen solmsi. Next base: position 4,857,953 of record NW_011948420.1, read on the forward strand.
TTTGTAAACAGTGACATTTTGAAAGCTTGTTTTATACAATTCTTGCATCGGTACTGTTAATAAAATAATCTAAATAAACAATAAAAATTAAATAAATTGCGGAATAAATTATGTTTATTCATATTAATTACATTTAACTTTAACTTTAGTGAAAGTCTTTAATTAATATAAGGACTTTAACGTCATTGTGAATTATACATTTTTTATATACAAATGACTATATGTCTTGAAACAACTGTAAAATAGAGTTTCTCATTGTTAATTATTATGTAAGTAGAAACATAATATTATAAGAAACAAGAATATTTATTAACTAATGAAATGTCACATTCATTCAATTGACATACAAAAAGTAGCATAAAACATAATTTTTATTTGTATAACAGTGAAAAACGTACTTTTAAATATTCAATAAGATTATTAATAATTCAATAAAATTAATTCTCTAATTTACAATAATTTTTATTAAAGAAAACTTGATTATATAAAATTGAAAAATTTTCATAAAACATTTCAAATTTTATAAGCAGAGATAAAATTTTCAGATTAAATTTCAAATAATTGCATATACGTTATTCTATAATTTCTTACAAAATAAAATAAAAATATTTTCCTCTCTAAAAATAATACTGATGTAAAAAATAATTTTAATAGGATCCATTGTATTATGAATACGGATTTTCATTTATAATCATAAAAATAAAAAATTAATATTTGATATAAAAATCATGTAATAAATCATTTATGTTGAAAAATAATTGATCAATAAGAAATGAGTGCCTTATTAATTCAGTTGTTTATTGATTTTGACAAAGTTCGAATGTCCATTAATAAAAAAAAAAAAAAAAAAAAAAAAAAAAAAAAAAAATATAAATAAAACTTAAAATAAACAAAAATTTAAGCTTTTGAATTATTTCTGAGTGTCAATTTGGGCTGGATATGATTTTTGAAAAACCCATATTGCTCCATCGAACAATCGCTTTGCTACATGATTTGTAAACTTATATCGCTGCTTTCAATGTTTGTCCTTAATTTTAATATTCTGTAAGTTCATACAGGCATCGTCTTAACATTTGGTTGGTAAGTAAGATTATCATGATCGCTGACATCGAAAAGTTGTCATCGACTTTGTCGTCAGTACACCACATAATACCAATTCTGGATCTTCTAATGCATTTACACTCATTAGGCAAATTCACTCAAACTCATTCGATGGACTTTCAAATTGAGTTACCGACAATTCGTTATGTAGCCGTTACATTCTGCTGTACACACGTATCACACATTCAACTTTACCATATGATCCCAGTTGCTGCACATTGTTAATCGAGTGATCTTTAAATTGATTTGGATAGATTTCTTAAAAAGAAAAGGCGAATTAAAAAGCAATTTATCAATATAATTCAAGCGATGATCGCAAGTGAATTATTGTGGATTATCAAAGTCTTATAATTGCGACACGTATGTCTTATAGATGCAAGAGAAAAAGAAATATGTTTAATAAATGAGCTTCTAATTGCGTAAAAAAAAAATAAAAGATTTACGTGTTATCATAACTTTACATCTACTCAAGATTGAAAAAGTATAAGTATACCTTATTTTTAAGTACATTGAGTTTAAAAAAAAAAAAAGAATAAAATTACAGTTTTTACTTTGTAATAATAATAATTTACATTTATAATAAAAAGTTTAATCCAACCCTAAAGTAATCGTCTTCGAAATATTTATTACTTTACAATTGTACAAGATGTTGGATACATTTATTTATCTTTAAAAGTTATCGTTATCAGCTTACTAAAGTATAATTTTCATTATTCTATTAACACTCTGTCAATGATTAAGCTCCTATTATGCGACGGAAAATTCTGATCTGCTAGGATATGATAAAACAACATCGCGGTCATAAGTCCACAACGTAACATCATGGGAACTCTTTCAATCACGTACTCACATCGGTAACTTTCCGATTCTATAAATTGATGATTACCGAGGTTATAATAATTCACGACTGAAAGAATATTTGCCTATCAAGAAAAGACTGGTTTCGTAAATATAATGAACAAAAGCGTTTGTACCTATGATATTGGATCCTACATAATAAAATATTACAGAATTTTAATTATCAACAAGTTATTAAATCCTTACGAACATATGCATACTTCATTATTTGCATTCGCTTACTCGAACCTCAAACGTGACGGTATTCAGAAATAGCTTAACACGAATAAATGAAGTCATCGATTAAATTAACAATTTCAATGACTTTGCTATAGCCTATAAATTAAGAAAGACCTATTGCTACAATTACCATAAGTACACATAATTAATTAACATAACGATACGAAAAAGTAGCCACTGTAACATTTTATACCAAAGTCAGGCTTCACCGTATAAGTATGCTTCAAATCAATTAGTTTATTGGCTTTTTCAATAATCTTTGGAACGAATAACTTTGACATTATTAATTGGGAAGTAACCTGCTAATTTTAAACACGGACGAACCGCTTCGTCCTCCTTCTCTTAGCGATTCATTATCTTGTTTTATCACCTTATGTATAAGGGTCACGTCAAATAGACTAACACGCCCCCTTATAATTTAAACTGCATACGCACAGTGAAGGGGTAGATTTTCTTTTATCATTAACTTACGGTATAATCGATAATGCAATAATGTGATAAGCAATTGAATTTTGCAATGAATACTTTTCTTCCACTGAAAATTAAATCCAACATCCTATTTACTAGCAATTCCATTATGTTTTATTATTACATGCAGATTTTCCAGAATTACCATACTAACATTTTAGTTAGTAGTCTTATTAAAAACATGTGTACACGTATTTGTGTATGTGAGCGCGCGTGTTTGCCCATACTCGTTTTATGCCTTGTGTGTATACATAAATACATATATACAAAATTTTTTAATATTAATAAAATAATACTTGATTAATGGTATATTACGAACTAATTCGTATTTATACGAGTATTAACGTAAGATAAATCTGGATATTACATTGAATTGAATATCATCCGCTGTACTAAAATACAGTCTAGAAATTTCAAATTTCCAACCATATTCATTCAACCATCTATTAATTTATTTTTATTTATGGCCTGATTTAATAATTTATAATCATTTCGTGTTAAGAATATTCAATTTTATTGTTATGTTTTTCGGTTTTAAAGCTATTAAATATTGTTTGATAAATATTAATGTAAGTCTCAGTAAAAAATATTATATAAGATGAAATAATTTATTTATTTTATATACTTTATGATATTCATCACGAACTCTGTAATAAATCTTCTTTTTTTTCTTGAAATCACTATCTATTGTCAAATATATTAATCAAATACAAGTGCTACATTTAAAGCCAAAAAATTAATTCTACCAATCAGTTTTAGTAGTTGCAGTCTTAGATCAACGATGTCCAAATTAACGAATATTATATTTCTTTGCTGTAAGTTTAGTATTTAAAATCTAAAGATTGTATATAATTTATATTAATATTAAAGAAAAACAATGAAATCAAGATTTTTATGTCTAATAACGAAAATTCTTTTTAGTATTTGTAGCATGTTTTATGATTGCAAATGTGTATGGAGAATGTAAGTGTGTTGCACCAGGCACTAGAGCTCCAGTGTGTGGAAATGATGGAAAAACATACTTGAACAATGGGTTGCTGTATTGCGTGAATAGATGTGAAGGAAAATGTAAGTCATATTTGTTTGTTTTTTAGTTAATAATTAATAAAAATTAATTGAAAGAATTATTGGGTTATCATGATTTTATTTTTCATTACATGTGTAATGCAATACACGCACACACGCGCGCACGCACGCACGCACGCACACGCACGCACACACATATATATATATATATAATTAATATGTAGAAATTAGTTCACACAAATTATTAATAAATTCTAAATAGTACTATATGTATTAAAGCGACTTTTCATATTAACTAACATTCTATCAACATAATTCTTTTCGATTATAATAACAAAATTTATAAATTTAATATATAATGTGACGAATAATTTTTCTCGACATTTTATTCATCTTAATTACCATTCCTTATCAAAATCACAGAATAATTTTTAGTAAAATATTCAAAAATGAAACATTCTAATTACTAAAATTATTTTAGAATTTTCTTATTTAGCAATTTCGATAAAAAAACAAAATGCAAAATAAATATAATAAACATCTTTTTTTTATGAATGCTTATAACGAAAAAAAGTTTGAAGTAAATAAATGTTTTTCATTTTAATGATCATAAAAAAATTAAAAAAAATTAGTTTTTTTATATCTATCATATTCATGAAGTAAATATAGAATTTTTTCAAGTCCAAGTTCATTTTCTAGATATGCTACATGTAAAATAAAATTGTAAAAAAAAAACAATTATAACGAAATATTTGTGAAGTCTTTACATTACTACATCTGTAATGTACATTATTATTAATTCAATTACCCACAAAATTTCCATACAATATAATAATGGCTGAAACTATATAAAGTACTAAATATATGTTTGACTCTATTAAAAAACAATTTAAATAATTAACTAAAAGTACAATCATATATTTATGATAGAAAAATTAATAACACAATTTTTTGAATAATAAATTTTATTTTAATATGTAAGTAATCTGTTTATATTGGTAAAATAAAATAAACCTATGTACACGTTATTTTTAATATCATATTCTTTTACGTTTTATCAATTCTTCTAACAATTGATAACTATGTTATTTTTTACAGCTGTTGGTGTAGCTCATACTGGTGAATGTACTTCAGGTACAATTTTAGTTACAAAATTAACCATATGTACACACTGTAGCCAATAAATTGAATAAATGCATTAAAATATTTTAATGTAAAATAATAGATTATTGTCATATTTATTTTATTATTATTCTATAATTGAAATCGATACATCACCATCCTCATTCATTATAATTACTTAGTATCTTTCGAAGGATCCAAAAATTTATTTTAATTAACTTATTGCCAATAAAGTATCTATACTTTTACTGGATTATAATTTGAAATAGTTTAGAACATATTTTATACAATATATATAGTTATTTAATTTTAAATTAAAATATTTCATTTAAATTAATTTTTTATTCATAAATACGTAATTATATATTTTAACATTTGCAAATAAATTAAATTTTTAGATAATATTATTTAACGCTTATATTGCATATTGCAAATGTATTTTATAAAACATTATTAAATCGAACAATTTTTGGATTCTTTTCTAATAGAATATTAATTTTCTTATTAGTTTTAAAACATTAGAAAACAATTAAAAAAATTTTTTCTTCAAATCAACTTTCATTCGTACAATACTTGTAAGGAACATTTAATAGATAAGTAAAATATTCTTTAATATAAATAAATAATAATAAATTCTGAATTATTAAAAGAGATATTATATACATTTTGTTGAGGATGATTAATAATTTATAAAAATTTTATACTTCATATAATGTTACTGTATTATTCATTATTTTATTATAATGTACAATATGAATTTCAAAGATGAAAATATGCTTTAATAATTTATCCTTTCTTATATGTCACAAGTTGCGTATTCAATTTTTTTTTGTGTTTTTCTCGTTAAGCCTATTTCACAGCCTTGCTCGTGCTACCTCCAATTTATATTAACCTCATCATTGAATTCGCTTGCAAAAATGTCACCATATGAAGAGAGCTGGGGGGGGGGCGTGGTGTGAGATAGAGATAGATAGATAGATAGATAGATAGATAGATAGAGAAAGAGAGAGAGAGAGAGAGAGAGAGAGAATAATATCAACAAAATTTTGTTTCGTGGCAGCTTATTTGACCAATATTATAGATATTTTATTGATAAATTTTTCACGATATGATTAATGACGTTTGCGCTATTACTTGTCAACTCTGAGTATTCGTAGGGTTAAAAGTTTGTCGGTAAAGTGTGTCTTTGTCGTTGCACTTTGAACGTCATTCACATATTCGGTTAGTAAAACTCCTTCAAATTCAAGGTGCACCGAAGATTCTACCAATGTCTTTAGTCGGATAATTAATTATCTTGTATTGTCAATATTCTACTACCAACCTTCCCAATAATTGCGTGTGAATAAATTTACGAATCAGTTCGAACGCTATTTCTAAATTCCATACTAAGAAGATCTTTTCGAAAGGATCGACAGTAATTGTAGATTATATGCTTTATTCGGTAAGACAATACATGTTATTTTACAAAGGAAAAGTACAATTTAAATTAAAATTCGCTTTCTACTGATTTTGAAAATGTTAATGTGTCACTCTTTATCACTCCTTTAATAAAGAGATTGAAGAAAAATATTTTATATAATAAATAGGAGATTTTCAGTTCTTCTTAAATACGCTTTATCACAATAATTAACATTTAATGCTTGGTTTTTTTTTTATGATACAGGATCTACTTGATTGCAATAATATAAACTAAATATTTCAATAGAATAGTATTTATATTTCAAATACTAATCTATATTAGTTTAACAACTTACACTATATTGATAATTGTTTGAAATAATCTAACCATATTGAATTACATTGTGCATGTAATATATACCTTTTATTAACAACAACTTCAAAGTTAAAATTGAAACTCGAAATTATAAATTGAAATTCAAGTTTGTAAAGGAAATTATTAGTAAATTGACACTCTTTACGACAGTCGATTGTTTTAAAAGACGAGCAAAAAATAAACTTAATGTTATTAGATATTATAATTATTAGTACATAAAAATTACTTTGTAATAATAACTTTATCATTGTTTTCAAAATGAACAAACTTTTTTTAATATTTAACGAATAAATCCAGTTTTCCACAAATCTGAATAGATAAGTGAAAATATTATTATCATAAAAACGAAAAAATCAATTTTATTTTTTTACTAGTTTTGATACTAAATTAATTTTATGACTTTACACGAGTCAAGAGATAATTTAAAGAAAAATTTTTCAAAGTTTTCAAAAGATTGAATAGTTTTAAACACATTCTAGTACGTCGACTTCATATAATCGCCACTAACATTTGTTCCACAATATCACGATTTTCGTTTATTAATTATTGTACCCGTAGATATTTAAAATAAAAATAATTCTATTATTTAAAAGTTTAACGAAAATTGTATACTACTACAATCAATTTACGCGATTATTTTTTACTGTTATTTAATGCATAAGTTGTAATTGAATGTGACCATAATAAATTTTAACACTGGCACTTTCAGTAATATTTAATATTTAAAATAATCTTAATATTTTAACTACTTGGATCGAATAATTGGATTTTATAAGAAACGTATAAATATCTTTGGAGACATAATGTCAGGAACTTTTTTATAGCTACGTAAATATTTACTTAACTTATATAAATGTACTGCGTTATTGCATTATAATAAGAAACTTGATAACAAAAATCAATTTTGAATGTTTTTATTCCATTTATACCAACGTAAATTAATTTCGATAATCTTTCTTTGGCTTAAAAAGCTTTTTATGAAAGGGTTATTAGTTTATAACAGACTTAATCGAAATTCTATTGTCAGTTAATAAAATTAATAAATAATGTGCATCGTCTAGGAATTAATTTGCATCAATACAATTAATTTTAACGATGATTTATATATCATTTTATATGAAAAATATTTCTACTTCAACAATTTACTCAAATAAACTGTATTTTATATTTGATTATTATATTATTTATTTCTTTTTAACTTTACCTTCGTTAATTTTTACTTTATCGTTCAGAGGAAAATTATCGCTCTTACAAGCTTATCCTTAATATCAATGCTAATTAAACGAAAATACATTTCGACTTGCCTTTCCGATTGCATACCTATTATGAACAATCGACTAATAATTTATTATAATAATAATATATCTCAATGTTATTTTACTTATTCCCGTTTGTCTTTTTCATTAACGAAATCTCGAAACATATTCCTCTTTAATTAAGTACTATTCACGTTCTTACTGTATTAATTATTTTCATACAAATACATTATTAAATATATTAAGTATAGAAATTTGATTAGAATTATAAATCGTTCTTTATTATTGTCTAAAATTGTAATAATAGATTATTTCAAACAATATAATTAAGCATTTTAAAACTAAATAATAATACTTTGTAATAAAATTGATATATTTTGCTTTACCATAATATCATTAAAGATTAAAGCAATGTCCAAAATAACTTAGACAACATTTCAAACTAGTCTTCTTTTAGGAAAATAAAAAAAATTCTACATATTTCCAAATTTATAAATAAAAACAGGATACTGATTTTTCAAATTAAGCAAATTTAATTTTATAAATAAAGATCAATAATGAACAGTATTTTCATATTATTTATTGTGGTACAGTATGTTTTTAATTAACGCAAAATTTTTATAATCAATTTTAATCCTTTTGAATATTATCATAAATTTACAGATTTAATTATCAATACATTACAATTTATTATATAAAACCATTGAATAAAACTTTTGAAATGCTTTTGTTTAACGTATTCGGCGTAACTTATATTTTTAAGATTTGCGTAGCTACTCGATCCTAAATTTATTATACTACAAGCTTATGTCAATAATCTGTTATATTTCTGATCGAATTGTTATGAAATTGATACATGTAAAACACATAATTAATTTTGTTCCTGTATTATTTTGTTGTTCATCTAATCAATAATTATAATATAATAATAAATGAATGATATAAAAATATTAAGTTTTAAACACATACTTCAGAAGCCAAAGTTTTATTATTTACTATGCATGTAATTTATAGTAATTATATACTTTTTTTATAGACCAAAATGAGATAATAAATATACTATTGCTATTTAATATATTATTTAAATTTATATATAGTACGATATACTTGGAAATATTAATATAAAATTGTTCATTACATTGTTGAATATATGGTTATACCTTGTAAGCCATTTGATTTTCATATTATGTTTTCTTTCTGTGTTTCATATAAATAGAACGCAATTTTCTATTATAATTGAGAACACAATATAATACAACTGAAGTATTTTTTAATGTTCAAGACATTAGTACAAGTTGCTTATGTAGTGTAGATATAGCATTTGTAAGAATTGTGTTGAAACTGTGAGGTAATCATAATATGACTAAATGTATAAATTAATAAAATACGCCATATACTTTATATCCATTACTCACTTTATGTTTATTTAAAACTTTTACAATAATATGAAATTTCATCATAAAATATTAAATACGCGTACTTAGATTTCTACTTCGCATATCAAGTCTAGACGTTATGCATACATATATGTCATCTCATATAATTGAATATGAATATTAGAAAAATAAATAATATTTTAATTTAATGATAGGTGGATTTTATATGGAAGTATATATAAATTCATTAAAACTATAACATTTTAATTTTTAGGTAATTTTTTTCTAGCTCAGCTAATCAGTAAATATTCTAAATTCGTCAAATTCTCTGTAATAAATATAACTATAAAATATATGAAATAAAAAGATTATTAAAAAATAAATGTCAAAAAAAAAAGTGAAATTCGTTCATGTAATTAGAGAATCACACTCTTGAATTAAGTTAAATAATTAATAACTTCAATACAAAGATAACAAAAAAAAACTTTGTAATGAAATGCTTAAATTATTTACATTATTCTCAATTGTTTTTAGAGAAAATAATAATGATTTTATAAATTATTATCATATATAATATAATATGTACTTACAACAAAAATATGTATACTTTTTAAAAGGAATTTAATAAACTTTGCTTTTTTTCAAACAAAAATTGTAACGATATATACGTATATTAACGTAATTTTTCAAATTCTACACGAGTTATTTTAACAATAATTTTATTACTTGTCAAATAAGATACTAAACAGTTACTTATCATTCTTATCTTGCAATATTGATAAAATACACGATCAAACATAATTAGAAATGGTATATCTAGGTATATAATCCTCATACAAAACAGTTATTTCCAGTTTATCAGTTTTAATTTCTTTTTTCATTAAGGAACTGAAATGCGTATATTCGATTTGAGATGAATAAGTTGCAAAGCTTGATCATACTTGGTAGTAAGTATAGTATAAATTAAAACAAAAATATATTACGATAATATTAAAAGTTTTCAGTTTTATAATACATAATTTTTTTCAGTGCTTTTAACATATGCCATTGCACAAGATTTAATCTTAAAGTGTAATTGTCACACAACACTACAAGAAAGTCCACTTTGCGCAAACGATGGAAAAACGTATTTAAATAACGAATTATTAAATTGTGTTAATAAATGTGAACACAAAAGTAAGTTCTTCTTATTTTATTTCTTTTATTAAACGTCATATTACTATAAAAAATTATTATACAGAATTATTATACAAGATTGTTTGAAGTTGTACCTAGGTGTACTGTTTTTTCTTTTCACAAAAACAAATCTTATTAGTAAATTTTATACAATGTACTTAATATAAGATATTATAAATATAAATTAAGAAAAATTTTTTTAAATACATACATACACACATACATATATATATTACTAAATTAATATTGAAATTCAAATAATTACATTATAAAATACTCTGTACAATTTATTAAGAATTAGTGTATTATAATTTTCAGTTATACGCTATGGAAAGATTATTATATTTTTAGTACATATTTAAATAATAAAACAATTTTTAAGTTTTAGATTTCATTAATTATTAAAAAGTATAGCTACATTAAAAATTTACTTGAATTTAAACTATTAACCAAATATTTAAAATATTATTTAATTAAGTTTTAATTTTTTACAATTCTAATATATTTTCATTAATTAATTATTATTTATTATAAATCATAGTATTTTACAAAATTTTCTTAATATATATTTTGAAATATATATAAAAACATCGATATATATTTAAAAATATTTTAATAACAATACATATTAATATATATTAATGAAAATACTTTTATATCAAAGTACTCACGTGAATCTATTTATTAAAATTTACTAAAATAATATCACTGAAAATAATAATAATTTATTTTAACTGAACTAAAGTTCTGTAATGAAGTTGTGTGTTAAAAATTATTAATTATTATTTTTTTCCAAATTTTGAATTGAAATTTTTTAATTTATTTATAGATGTCAAAATCGTTAGTTTTGGCGAATGTGCTACCGGTAATATTTTAGTCACGAAATTAACAAATTGCAAGTATTGTCAGTAAAATGTCTGTCTCAATTTATTATAATTATTGTATAGCCATTAATATAATAAAAAAAATATTTATATAACCATAATACTGTTATATTGTATTTATTGATTTTCTTATTCAACAATATTTGTGTATGTTTAATAGAGCATGTTATACGAATATTAAACAATAAAGTATTAAGAGTTGTTCATATTGATAAAAAAATATTGATTACGAATGATTCAAATAAATGATAAAATGTTGTCGCCTGAAATTATTTTAGAATTTTATCAAAATTTATAAATAAACATGAAAATATAAGATGAATAAAACATTAGAAAAAGCTATAATCAGTTTGATTTTGTAAAGGATTCGATAATAAAAAATAGCAACTAAGAATATTAGCCCTAACAATATTAATCCTAATACAAAAATAAATCGATGTTACCACTCAAACACGCCCATATAATACAATGAATAAGCAATGTAAAATAAATATACAATTGACAAAATAAGCAAGAAAATTTTGTAAACATACGTTCGTATAATTGAGTCAATTTTATATATTTTCTTAACTGGCGTTAAAGAAGAAAGTAAAATAACAGTAGATATTAAATATTTTCTAAGAAAATATAAAACAAATAAAAAATTAGTTTTTAGTCTTTGGTAAGTACTATTTAATATAATCAATTAAAAGTTACGACCAATGATGAATAAGTCAAATATTTATGCACGTTAAAACAAATAAATTTAATTAGTAATTAGAATAAGTACGTACTGTTAAAATCATAGATCGAATAAAAATGTTAAGTAAAAATTTTTTAAGCAGAATTTATTGGCTGGTATCATCATTATTTTTCCATTGAAAAGTAAATTAAGAAAAAAATTTTCTCATACGTAATTCAAAATGAGCGATTATTAAAAAAATTTATGTCTTTACTAATTCATGAAGTACATGAAAATTCATTATTCAGATAAAATGAATAAAATGTTGGTTATTTAATTTACAAAAAATAAACAGCGAATCTAATAAAACTGTACATGGTAAACCAATTTACTTATAAAAAAGGAATATTATATGACATTTACAATTTATATTTGAAAAATTGTCCAGTTAATTACTAAAACAATTACAAAACCTTCAATGAAAGTAAAGAATTCGTAAGTGGATAGATTTGTAAGTAGATTGATAGATAGAAAGAAAGTAAATAAGATAAGTATATGAAACAGAGTTTAAGGCATATTTAAATAGAAAATTATTATTATACTAAATGAAATAATAATGGATCCCTATTTATTAAAATCTAGATAATAATCTTCTAAGTATCAAAGATATATATGTGTGCGTGCGTGCGTGCGTGTGTGTGTGTGTGTGTGTGTGCGCGCGCGCGCGCGCGTGTGTAAATATCTGCATTTGATAGAATTTTAATGTTCATATTATGTGTAAACGATATAAATATTAATATAATAGTATATTAAATATGAATAATTAATATCGTATAACGTTTTAAAATGTTTTTTCATATATATTTCAATTACTTTAAGTATTTTTTGACAAATTGAATTAATAATAGTAACTAATTTGATTTTATAGTTGTTTATTGCTCAAACATTGATAGAAACATAAAAATTTAATCTAATTATCAACTAAAGTAATATAAAATTGATATTACTACTAATGATTCAATTTTTATTTAATTCTTCATTCTGCAATTTTTACGAATTATAAAAATTAACGGATTAAATGATATCAGTTTTGTAAAGTTAAAAAAATTTTTTTATAGAATCTTTATATCATATAGATTACTAATATAATTGTAACTAATCATAGTAGGCGAATGTGAATTCTAATTTCATAATCAGAATGTCAATGTAGTTGACAGAAAAATTAAAAGTACAATAAAGCATATTTTATTCTTGCAATTTAATAGATAAAAGAATTTTATCAACATAGCTGTTTGAATATTTTATCTCTATAATTAATTGTGTGAGTTTGGTATAGTCTGAGTAATATTGGCTCGATTTCTATAAATTTGTTAAATGAGTTAATAATACAGTTAATACTTAGAGATTTACTTAAAAATTTGAATTTATCAAAAATGACTTAACCGAGTTTAATCGAATATTAACTTTTATTATCCTTTGCATTTTTTATTCAATATCATTAAAGTAAGTTAAATAATTATTATTTGGATAAGAAAAATTTCTTGAGTTTCATCGTCAAAAGTTTTTCTATAAAAATTTTAAAGATAATTTCACTCAAAAATTTTAACATCTATCTAACTCTACTTTCACAATTACGGTCAATCAATCGGAAGAAGCTTATATATTAAATCAGATTTACGAAAATTTTAAAACCCTTTTTTAAAAAGAAAAATTTCTTTATGCTTAATATAAATATAATTGGCTAATAAAGATGATGAAATAAAAATTTTAAAACTATTTCTTAGCTAATTTTTGAAATTAAGAATTAAAATTTATTTTATATTATTATTCGTTTATGTTCACTATTTTTATAATACTACTTATTTCATTTATAAGCTGGTTAAATTAATAAAGATTAATAATAAAAATATCGTTTATTTCTAGTTTATATGTTTGTCCTTCTTGAAAATGCTAGACAGAGAACAGAAAAATCATGTCGCACATCTTTTATTAACTTTTAACTTCAGCGTAAATAAAAAAAGTTTTAAAATATTCTTTATAGATCGTAAAAAGTGTGCAAGAATGTAATACATTGAAAATATTATATTTTTTTCAGAAATAAAATTTTATGAAAATCATTTTATCGCTCGTCTGAATGAAATTATGCCCTTCACAGTACTAGTATTCGTTTTAATCGAAAATACATATTTCATAGTCAATTGTAAAAGAAGTAATTCGAATAGAAACTTTTTGTTGTAATTTACATTTTAAGAAATCGACGAAAATATTCGCTTCCATATATACAAAATTGTGAATCGTTCAACATTGAATTATGTTTTTGATATTAAAATTTTTCACACTAAAAAATTAATATATACTTCTTTTTGAAGTCTTTCACTTCGTTAAATTGACGATTATAAATATCGAGTAATCATCAATATGCAGTCAAACTTAAAAAAGTAAAGAATTATAAAGTTGTATAATTGATATCCAATAAGTGGGAACTTTTGTAATATAAAATAGATGTTCAATTATGGCTCTGACAATTCAACATTGATGAATGTTATCTAATACTGAAAATGGGCTATTAATACTTTTAAACGATTAATAATATTTAATTCTCTAGTTTTATATTTATTATTAGCATATTTCATTTGATATTCTGTAATATTGCATACTTAACATTTTTCTACATCTCCGAAAATTTATTCTGATTTATCAAAATGTATTCAAATATTATAAAATTTAATCCTATTTAAAATTTTATATATCAAATATGTAGATAATTTCATGAATACATTACGAATTATTTGAATTAGTTTGAATTTAAATTTAAATAATAATATAATAATTAATAAATGGAATTGCAAATAAAATAATGAAAAATTTCTAGATTCCATTTATTTCATGAATACTTCTTTGTTTCATATTATGGCTAAAACAACTTTTATTTATTTATATTGTTGCTATACAGCTATATTATATATTTTCTAACAAAACACAAATATTTCAAACGAACAAAAAAATTGTCTTGAATTTTATATTGAAATATTTTTTTATACAGTTTGTCTTTTATAACTTCTACTATATTAAATATAGAAATTTTTGTATATATTTAATATATATATATATATATATATATATCATTTTCATGATTATGTAGATAATTTATCTATGCTTTGTTCTGATACTACGTATAAAGTATATATTTTTTACTCGCTTGTTGCAAGATTAAGATCTTTTCGAAGCCTACAATATTCTCTAAATTTAACGATCAATTTCACAAAAATATCATAAAATATCTTACCACAGAAAAAGTAAATAACGATACATGTTTATTAATTAAATTTATTACACTTTTCTTTTAAAGAAAGATCTTAAGATTCATTAAATAATATATTATATACAATTCTATGTTACGATGTTAAATACAAAATGTTCTAGAATAATGTTTGATCTCCAGCAAAATATGAAGATATTGTGAGTTTTTGATAAATTGGTTTTAATACCGGCCAATTTTACATTTGATTCCAATATGCCATTAAAAACATTTTAGATGATTTATTTGGAAAGTCTCAATGATAGATTAAGATTTTATTTAGCTTGTGATAGTAAAAATTTTTATATACGTAAATGTTGAATGAGATGAAATAATGCGCATAATCTCCTTATAAATATTGGTATGTCTTATCTGGATATTGCACGAAGTACCCTATATGCACATACGCCAACCATAATCACATAATACAACTAAACATAATACTATCGTTGGGATTAACCAGATATCCGATCACTGATAATCACAAGTACACCGTCAAGATCATAAATTTTTAAAAATAACGGAATGGGAGATACGGCATGTAAGATCAATCATTAAATGCTTGAACAAGTTTAATTAATTTTGTATAATAGCATTTTTCTAGAGTTTAAAATATTTTTAATAAATATTTTTATAAAAGAAAAAAAGAGTTATATTACCAACAAAGTATAATAAATTCGATTTCAACTTAATTTAGTTGAAAAATGGATAAATGAATTTATCTATATATTAATATATATTCATTTATCTTGATTAAACATCGAAATGTTCTATTGTAAATTCTTGCATTTACCTGAAATAAATAAATATTTAGTTTATGCAAATTTCAAAAGGTATGTATATAGTTGAAAATTAAACATTTAACATTACTATAAAAATAAATTAATATTTACTTTCTAAATAAAAATTTACACTTCAGTAGATATTATTAATTATATATTATTTACATTATATTTCATTGTTTATACATAGATTATAATACATAGTATTAACACATATATATATATAATACGTACTATTATAACAAAAATGTCGACTTTCTCAGTTTTTGTGAAAAATTATAAGGAAATGAACAATTACAAACGATTATTTCAAAATGCAAGTTGTGAATCTGTGATTTAAACTAGTATTAACAATTAATGTTAAATCAGTTTTTATCAAATATAAATATTTTTCATCAATATTTATCTTAAGCAATTAACGCAATTTTTCAAAATCATCAAACTACGGACGATTCATCATTTCACCCACCCCTTATTTTCCTGGTATATCACACTTTTTGGGTCCTCCCCCCCCCCTCTCTCTCTCTCTCTCTCTCTCTCTCTGCCTTTCTTTATCTCTTTATTTCTCTAATTATCGCTCTTTTTCTGTCTGTTCGCATTCAATGATTTCATCCTATTGATCGAACGTGGCTTTCATCATTGTAGCTCTTGCTATTACTTACCCTAACTGTTTAGAATGTTTCATATCGGAAAATTTATTTTATCATGCCAGGAGGTAAGGCATAACGTAACGTTTCTTTTTCTTTTACCGCCTTATTACTTTGCTTTCATTTTAACGATATATTTCACTTGACTTATCTCTTCTCCTTAGTTATACGTTATCTCGTTCATTTACGTACTTCCTCCGACTTCCTTCCTCTTGTCCTTTACTTTGACTAATTCACTTTCTATAATCTTTGGTATTCCTCCTAGTGCATTTCACCATCAGTTTATTTCCACGGAAGTATAAAATATATGGTATTTTTAGAATTTTATAAGTGCTTTTTAACACTGCCTTCTAATAACTATCTCAATGACGGTATTTCTTTTTCCTTTTTATCATTATATTGTTGAAATAATTAATTTTGTAATATTTCAACAATATTTCAATAGGTGTATAATAGTATACTTGTAGAATTTTTGCGTGAATACATGTATAAGAAAGTGAAGTTTTAATATAAAATATATAATAACGTGTGTGTAATTGTTAATTTAATATTCTTTTAAAAATTATACCCGACACATTGAACTTCATTATAAAAACTAGTGGGTAATTTCATCTGACTCTCTCTCTCTCTCTCTCTCTCTCTCTCTCTCTCTCTCTCCCTCTCCCTCTCATTCTTCCTGACTGTGAATGTGTGAGTAGGTGGGTATGTGCATGGACGTATACTTTAATATAACATATATATATATATAGATATATACAATATACATTCATTCACGTAGTTTGAGCTCCGTCGTATATTCCTACGAATATTGGATCATTAGGAGAAAGAATTGCATGTAAGTAAATTGCGCATTTAGCTTCAGGATATCTTAGCCCCGTTTCTCAGCGTAACGGAAATTCCTATAATTAGCGATGATCCGCTTCATCACTGACGTTTCCCGAATTCCGTGACCGAATATAAATCCCTAGTGGGAAAGCCCGGGCATTCGCTCAGAGGCCTTATCAGCTGGTTGCGGTTGATATCGGTCCAGCTGTCCAGCAGCTGCGAGCTCCACCTGCCCAGCATGATGGCCTTCTCTCCCGCGAAAGTCTCTCGCGGCGGGGCAGGAGGAGAGGAAGTCCTCGGGCAGCGACTTCGCGGCTGCCTAGCCAAAGGGGTTTGGCACGTGCTCCGGCCTTTTCAGAAGCTGAATAAATGCTAATATGCAAATGGGCATCTGTTCTATCGGGCGCAATGCGTGAGGAAGAGCGCGCGGGCAGCTCGGGCGTGCCTGTCCGATCATAGACATTTGCGCGAAAAATTGCGGCGCATATTTCGAGCGACTCGACAATTGAGTAGGCATTGTTAGGGCCCCGAGGGAATGCAAGAGCAAATGTAATAAGTTTCGGTATGTTGGAAGCGCGCCTGAAATATGGGCCGTTAAGAAAATTGTACATTTTTCACTGCGCGTTTATTCTCTCTCTCTCTCTCTCTCTCTCTCTCTCTCTCTGTGTGTCCATCCCTCGCCCCCTCCCACCTCGTCACGTCAAGCATTCAGTCTCTTTTCCGCGTTTCGTTTCTTCGCGTCATTTATCGCACTTTATCTTTTTCTTTTATTGAAAAACCAACGCTCTTTATGACTTTCGCAGATTTTTGCTCTTTGTGTTGTAATAGGTTCCTCGTTTGTGTCACCTGCTATCACAAACTGCGCAACCATTCAGCGTTGAAAAGCCTTTTTGATAGCTCTCAACGAAACGTGAAATGAACCTCTCATTGTGTACTCGGATACACTTTTATTCTTTATTTCGTATTACAGCTAAACGCCTGCAGTTATTAAGAAAGTTCACTTTTCAAGAAATTCGAGATAAATTAAATTGCAGACAGATTTCTTACAATGGACTTCAAAGAATTAAAATTATAAGATTATTTGAAAATAAGTTCTCCCCCAATTAAAAATCAGAAGAAAATGTTTTATAAAAAGTACCATAGAAATTCTAGCGCTGCAGAATTCCTTTAATAAAGTCCCGCTAACTAATGATGAGATCTTACATTATAATAATGTTTAAATATTCACTTATAAATTTCGTAATCCAACTAGCTTAAATCAATAATTTACGCAATCACTGGCAATGGAAATAATTGAAAAATATATCTTAACAAAATTTATGATACGACTCACGCGTTCCAGTTCACCGAATACCAATGACAGTCTTCGAATTATATTCTCCCCGCCACTATACTCCCGCTTTATTTCAAATGCTTATAAACCTACAATAATAATAATTATATAATAGTGGATAAATTATTTTTAAATAATGCCTGATAATGAAAAATTATAAATCATTTCGGTTTAAATGGGAATCCCGCATTATTAATATCAATTACCCGCGGTTATAAAAATTTGTTAGCAAATTAATGAAAGTAATAATGATGCTATTTCTCGAAAATATTTTAAACGAATGAATTTATAAAAGTATTGATTCACTAATAGAGTGGAAATGAAAGCATATAAATAACAAGCAGACTCTTCAGAGAAACTTATCTTTGTAAATTGCACTTTCGAGAAGTTGTTATTAGATAAAGTAATGATACGCGTACGATATTCGCTCTTGGGATGAAAATGTTTCCTCCCAATCATTCTAACCTATCGAATTCAACAACCTATACGATAATGCGTATGGAAGAGTTATCGATCGCTTCTTTACGCTTACAAGTGTTACATAAATAATTTCAATAGTTTTATCAGCCATAATATATTTGCTTAATACTTTATTATTCACAAAGGAAGCGAATGTTGTTAAACTGCTATTAATAAAAGTTCAATATTTCAATATTTCAATATATCGAGTCGTTTTATTATAATTTATTATATTTTTCGGATATTATTGAATGGAACTTGTTTTGACGTTATTAATTCGTTGGGTTAATTAAAAAGTTTTTTCGTTTTTTTTATTTTTTTATTTATTATTTATTTATTTCTTTATTTTTTATCATCCATTAGATGTAATAATTTTCGAATGATACAATGATTTATTATGCCATGATTTATTAATGTATTAATATACATATACAGAAATTGTGAAATAAAATCGTTTATGTCTTTTCGGTAATTCTCCTAAATTCTCTCCATTCCTAAATATAGAAAGTAAAGTACAATACAAGTTTGACAATGAGCATAGGTTACGAATGCTTATCAATATAAATTTCTCGAGATGAATAATATTAACAATTGCATAAAATGGCTTAAAATAATTCGTTAACAAATATTTCTCTTTCATATTGCATGGAATTGTTCTTGTAATTTTCCAATTATATACGAGAAATCGCGTAGAATTGCGAATCTCCTAATGAATTTTAATCGATTCTTTAATTTGGTTGCTACTATATCTTCCAATATTATCTTATTTCAATTAATTTGTATTCTAATGAGTAAATCTTATTATTTCAATGCTTCACTTCTTATGATAATTAAATTTCATATATACGTACTTGAATTCTTAGAAAATAGATAAATTCGTACTTATCGTAAGCGTTTGCTTCATTTATTTTTCTGCAGAATAATCCATGCTTTGCAAAAAATGACTATAAATCTCGTAATATCATTATAATAACAATTTGAATTTAAAAATATGGATTATACTATATTCGATCGATATATAAACGAAAAAAAAAAAAATCATGCCCGTTTACGATAATGAACAATAAAGTAAGGCAAGCTCAATTAAAAATATATTTAATATGTTGCCTCGAAATTAATTGTTATTATAACTCGAGATGTAAACAGAATTGAATCCATAATTCAATCATGTGAAAAAGGTATGGAAGGAAGAAGGAAACATTGCTGAAAATAACGCTTCTTTTCTCAGAACGATTAATCATCTCTCGAACGTATGCACTTAACCCCTTTTCCAAAGTGTCTTAACCCGCAATTTTTCTCCCACGGAAGAAAACCACTGCCCACCATCCGCGTCGCACTAAAATATTTGTGTACTCTCTGAGAGGATACGGAAGTGCGCGAGTGTAAGGCTCCCCGTGAACTCGTCGCGCACACGCATGCGTAAGCAGCTCCGCGGAATTATCGTAAGCGTCGCGCATCACGGAAGTAGGAAGAAAAGGAAAAAGCCAAGAAGCTAAAATAGAGGTAGGAAACTTACGCCGACTCGCGCCAATTTCCCACAGGGCTCCGGACAATATCGCCGATGCCTCGTCGTCACCTGCTTTCATCACCGTCGCCGACGTATCTTCTTGACCACATCCTTCCTTTCTCTCTTGCCCCGCGGCTCACGTGTATGAATAAAGCCAAAACGTGGAAAGGGGAATGAAAAGGAACGATTATACCGTGCCTCCTTCTTATTATTTCTTATTTCAGGTGTTATAAAGTCTCTAACACACGGTCAACTTTTATTTTTACTTATTCGTTCAGACGTATCCGAGCGTGTGCACACTTGCATATATATACGCGCGCGCGCCCGC
Source organism: Ceratosolen solmsi marchali (assembly GCF_000503995.2). Classification (NCBI taxonomy): domain Eukaryota; kingdom Metazoa; phylum Arthropoda; class Insecta; order Hymenoptera; family Agaonidae; genus Ceratosolen; species Ceratosolen solmsi. The sequence continues at coordinate 4,879,053 of NW_011948420.1, forward strand.
GCAAACGAACGAACGAACATATTTTAGTAAACTGTTATATCAGTGATCTAGCACGCAATTAGAATTGCAATCTATTCAGTATACGTGCACGAAAGTCTATATATCATACCTCAATCTCGGACAAGTAGAGAAAAAGGAAGGATTTTTGCACTCTATGCGGTATAGGCTATGATACAGAAGAAAACTAAAACGCGATATTATATTATGCACGCTAAATCCTAGATCATACGATCTTTGTATTGTAGGTGAAATTGACAAATGTTACGGTTAAATTGTAACCTACCTTCAACGAGAAAGAATTATTAAGTAGCAATTTATCACTTATAAATTTATAATTTTATATTTCCATGTAAATGCATGAGATTTAGATAAATTACTAATAATGTGAAACGATTGAAAATTCATCACTAAAGTTTCCGATACATTTCTCGATTATCATAACAATAATAACAACTTGATAATTTAACAATCGGTGATTAATTCCTTCCTCTTATCGTTCAACGTTCTTTGCAAATCCATTAATAAAATAGATGTTAAATATTGAAAGCCGAATATAGCCAGTGAAAATCCATCGATATCGTGAAATTATTCTAAGCGCAGCAGGTAAACAAATAGTTTGAAAGAAAGCGTATAATAGAATGGCGGGCAAATAGGATGTGTCATTAATCGTATAATTCATTGAATGGAGCTTGGAGCGCGGCGATATCCCTTCGTCCTCCATTTTCCGTGCGTAAAATTCAACCTGAATGAAGCGCTTCTGTTCCTATCATTTTTAGTTTCAAAATGAGAGACTCTATTCTACGAGATTTAACGTACTGCGGAGCCTTCGTGCCTCAATACATCGCGGATCAGCTTACGTCCGTACGCGCATACAGTTCTCACAGGACTACTCGAAGCTCGAGGCCATCGACCTTGTGTGCGAGCCCTTTAAAGAGGCTCTCTTTCTTCATCCCTCCTCGCCCCTCCCGTCCCTCGTCGTCCTCATCCACCCCAAATTCCCACCTCACCCGCCGGGCCCGAGTCCTTTTCTTCTCCTCCGCTATTCGTGTGGAAGTGGTTTTTAGTGGACGCGGATGCGTATCGGCGAGTGCGCGCGTGTACGTGTACGTACGCGTCTGTGGGCTGGCCGGTCTCGAAGCTCCGGGCGGCTCAAATTCCCGTGTTGTGTCCGCCCGTCGGCCTAGAAAGACACTTTCGAGGAGCTGTCGACTATACGCGCGCATGTGGGCTAATGCGCGCATGTCCATTATGATGCGCGTCGCGCAATGAAATTTTGAAGCCTCTTGAGAGACAGGGACTCGAGTTGAGTTGACGAGGATGCGGATTGATAATAAACAGATCCGTTCGTTTCCTCGTCGCTTCTGGAATATTAGTCGCACGAGCATCGCTATTTTTCCAGAATCTTTTCTCCACGAACTTATTAAAAATAGATTATTTCTCAGGCATCGTTGAGATTATTCTTACACTTCACGTAACATTCGGCCACTCTTACTTAACATTCAACGTCGAGTGAAAGATAAATGTTTATATTTTATTATATCTCTTAACTTGTTGCAGATGAGGAAGAACCAAATTTTGTATTTTAGTGGTAATAGAACGGCTAGTTAAATGATAAATCATTAAAAATTCGATGTAATTGATATTTTTGTAAAAATACGTTTTATAGTATTTTTTTTTACAAATTTACCGTATGAAATTTAATCGCTGGCAAAGTATCGAAAAATATTCTCAAATAGACGACGAAATTGCATGCTAATTGGTCGAAGGATGCCTATATCCTTCTACATTAGCTACAACAACAACAACAACAACAACAACAACAACAACAACAACAACAACAATAATAAAAAAGTTTGTTTCTTTATTTTTTATACAATATTAATTTATATAGAAGTATATATATATATATATATATATATATATATATATATACGTTCGAAACTTTTATAAATCTTATGAGATATGAAAATATAAAAATTTCCAATCTTCCGTTAAAATAACGTGAGTAAACAATTTTAATCAGTCTTACGAAAGTTCAAAAATTGAATACTTCAAATAAAATAAGACCAAAATCTTCAAGTATTAATCTTAATTTATTCCTTTATTATTTTTACTCTCTCATCGCTTTTAGCGGAATTAGCCTCTTGACTTTCAACTTTTTAATTAAAATTGGTGATTTTTATTTTTATTTTATTTGGCCAAACCAGATTTCTAAAAATTGTACGTATTTTTTTGACTTAGTCGATAGTTTCGTTTTCTTTTAGAAAAATTCTCAGCATTTTTCAACTAATATAATGAATATTAATGATAATTAAAGGCATTCGAACTCTATTTGCTGCAATTTTGTAAAAATACGCATAAATTCATACTTTATTAATATTAATATTACGGAAAATGTTTCATTACAAAATTAATTATACGAAATTATGTATTGAATGAAAAGCAGAGAAATAACGTAAAATCGATGTAATATTGTAGAGGAATTATGACGAGAATGCAATTATAAATTATAAATTATAACACTCCAATAATTCATAATACTTAATAACATTGATCATATAAATTTTAATCAATTTTGAATGCTTTATATAAAAGTCTAAGGCCGCATAAAAGGCTCTTAAGTTAAAATCCTTTCCCACAATTTGACCAAAATTACAAGCGCAATTTTAATCACGTTGCGGCCGACGATTTTAATCGTTTGCCGCGAGTGTATTCGAGGAGCGACTCAACTGAAAAAACGCACAGTGCACACTACACAAAAGCATCGAGTGGCACGCTAAGCCAAACAGGAGTAATAGATTACGTGCGCCCGAGTGATTGACAAATCTAAAAATGCAATAGATAATTTCACGGCATGATAGGGAATCGAGGGGGAAGGATCTCTAGGTCGCTCTAGGATTTATGTAAGTTAGTTTACCAGGTAATAAATGTATCAAAGCTATACTCGGAGCCTAACAAAAAGCCGCTCTCAGGCAAAATGCGCACGCATCTGGGTTCTCTTAAGCAGCGCATCTGCAAGCAAACTCTGACCCAAGCCAAAGTAAAAACAAAAAAAAAACAAAACAAAAAAAAAACAAAAAAAAAAAGGAAGAAGAAAAAGGCCGGCAATCTCGTATCCACGAGCGAAAGCCGATCGCGCTCGGGATACATGCCAACGTGCGCGTAATATACGGCGGTCCGCGCAACAGCGAAAATCCCCATGCAACTGTTTATCAAGCGAGCGATTCCGAGTGCATGCGTATAAACTAATCGGACCTCGAGAAAAAAATGCACGTGCATCCCTTGGCCATGAGCACATGGCCCCGAGGAAGAAGATAACGATGCCGTAAAAATTTTAATTCTCTCTGGAAGCGCCCAGGGCGAGTCGAAAGAAAAACGCACGGGCGCCTGAGGGCCCCTTTTTGGACTTTAGCAGCCACGTCTCCCCACCAGCGTCGCCATCATCGCCACCGTCATCGCGACCGTCAACACCAGCGTCATCCCAATCGTCATTGTCGCCTTCATCTCCACCGTTATAGCCATCGTCATAACCGCCGTCATAACCACCGTCATAATCACGGTCATCGCCACCACCATCACCACCACCACTACCACAATCACCACCGCATCTGTATTATTTGGTCTCGCGCGTTCTCCGCCCCCTCATTGCAATTCGTCGCCGCCACCATCAAGCGCAATGCGCTACAATACGTAATGACGTGGGCAGCTAATCTAAGGCGACCGATTCAACATAAATTACGCCACGAGAGCCTCGAGATCCACTCGAGATGGATAAAAACGAGTGATAAATATGGGCAATCGACATTATTCACTTGCTACGTGGTGCACTTATTGTATTATCTATAACTTTGTGCGTAAACAGGAAAATTCATCATTTTATTCACTATTATTGTTTATGCGGACGAAAAATTCGCTCCGATGATAAAATAATAGTTTATTGAATTATTTGGATACGAAATGGGAGAAGATGTGAACGAGCAGGTGAAGCGACTTTAAGAAAATTGTTTTATTCAAATTCTTTTACAATACTTCGAAATCTTTGTCTTCATCTTATCTAATGCATTATTGTGTTATGTAATATAAGGTATGTAATATCGTGGGAAGAATTTATTAATAAATTTCGTAAAGGAGAATAAGAATGTTATGTTTAGCTCAACCTAATACTTCAATTTATTAAAGTCACTTTTTTTTTTTTTTTTTTTATATAGGCGCTTAAATAACATTAGGCTAAGCTCGAAAATATACAAGCACATATACGATCTACGAAAATAATGGAGAATCTACGCGAAAGAATTCGAGTCGAGGTAATTAGTACGAACAATAACTATCAATAAGAGTACAAAGATATCGACCAAGTACTGCAAGAAACAAACCGCAACCTAATTACACCGTAATATATCGTAAAGCATTTTTCTTATTTATCTTTCATGAACGCCATGGCATACTTACGCCGGCAGAACTCATTGCAGTACTTTCAGAATCCCAGGAGAAAGTCGAGCTATAAAATTATAATATGCAGAAGGGTGTTTTAAAGAGGTTTACGGCAACCCTCTGTTTAACATAGCAGCCGAAGCTCGTTAGCCTAAATCTACACTTGCCAACCTCGCTCCCAGGCCTCGGGGGCTGCTAAGTTATTGCCTAATCATAAGCACGCCAGCGGCTCAGTTGGAAAAAGTACAAAAAACGTCCTTTATAGTCAATCGTGGACTATTATAAAGCGTGCATATCCGTTTCGTCTCAGCTTAATTAGAAAGAATGGTAGATTGTCTTGGCAATTCCATTACGCACTGCGATAGATTTTGTTCCGAAATAGGAATAGAGTCCAATTTCCAAGAACCCTTTTATCCCGGAAGAGGGTAGGGGCGCGGGCGGCCGGAGGGGACGGGGCGAATAATTGATGAGACGTATAGTTCGGCTTGGCTTTTGCGAATGGATCTGTCGGTGATCGATGTGACGAAACTCATTGGTTAGAAATACCCGATTCCACCCACCCCTCCCACCATCTCCCTCGACGTACTGTGAGCGCGCTTATGAAGCCCGCATCTCGAATGCCTGAAAACACAATCGCCAAGTATCTCCTGGGTATTGGGCTTTTGGGATGTTGCGCGTATTTCGGGAGTTGCACTTTTGCGCAAATGTAAGGGTTAAGAGTGTGCCAGATGGAAATCATTTCACTTGTCGAAACATCGATCGATCGCTGCTCACTACCAACAACAATACAATGCGACTCGACCCACTGGACCGACTGACGTATTCTCTACAAGCACGAGGCATTTCTATTCTATACTTTTATAAATATTGTATAAACGCTCGAGAAATTACCGCCAATAAGATGGATTTTCGACATAATAACAAAATACGCTTGTTTCTTCATTGTCAAATCACGATTTCACCGCGAAATTCTCAAGTATCTAGCCTAGGGATTTTTGGTCATTGAAATTACAGTAATCGCAAAAAATTATATAACTGCTTAATTTTATCTAAATGTTGAAATTCATAAGAGAATTAAATTATTTAAGATTTGAAAAATTTAACAAATTATAATAAAAAAAAATAAAACAATAAAAATTATTACCATTGTCAATATAATATATTTCAATTTTATAACTTGAGCTATAAAATTCAAATATTTATTCAAAATATATATACATTAATTGTATTATAATGATATGTTGGTTAGTTAATTATTATTCTTGTATTATAAAATAATTAAAGCTTGAGAAATGAAATTTAGTACGTTGTTACAAGTAATTATTAATATTACATGTACATATTTGCCAACTGCGACAAATAGAATCTACAAATAAGTGTACAGAGCTCATAAATAAAAAAAGTCTTTAATATTTTAATATTGCTTATTAAAACTGCAAGTGCGTGTGAATATACGTGAAAGTGTTGGTCTTTTTGGTAGAAAAAAAATTGTCGATATTAAAATTTCAATTTCTCAAATTATACTTTGTATTTACGTATATATTCAACGCTTGAGTATTCTTGAGTATTAAAAAATAAAAGTTCAATATATGAACAGACTCGTCCGGAATATTATAATCTGTATAAAATGTGCGAGCATGAGTGCGCGTTTGCATCCCCACACACCTACACACATATAAGGTGTAATCGCACGTACGCATACAAAAATGCTTAGAGAGATTTAGAGGAAGCAAAAGTAAAAAAGATTAAAAGTACACACACACACACACACACACACACACACACACATATATATATATATATATTTTTTTTTAGAGTAGCATAATTCACTACGTCTCGCATTTAGCGATGCAAAAAATGTGGAATTATAAATCCCGCGTTCTCGACCAATTAATAACATTAGCCTGCAACACAGCATTGGACGTATCCGAGCATAGATGTGCAAGAAATGCAGCTTGATAATGATTATCGGACCACCGCGGTACATACTATGCACATGCCTATATACAAACACTAGTGCGAGCATAGTGAGAACCCGCACGTAATGATCGGCGATTATATATATATATATATATATATATATATATATATATATACATAGCTCCGTGTGTGTGAGCGCGCGCGAAACGAAGATATTAATAAAAAATGGGATGCAATGCCGCATGAGCTATTTTCGTTACGTGCGCTTGCGCATGTCGTAATTGTGAGCTCGCGAGAGTCCATATTAATTAACTAATGATAAATAACATTTAAAACGTGTTGAGCGGGACAAAGAAGACAAACATTATTCGAAGGTGTACGCGCTTTGAATACTGTTATATTAGTATGCGTTGGTGGCCAAGTCTTCCGGATCACATGGCGCATGCAATTTTTCATTGGCATTTCACAAATGCCGAAGAAATTTGTTTTATTGCTCTCGACCGTTAACGCTAAGCTAACATTAATTTTATACTTTTTCTTTGGTAAATTATAATATATTTTATATATAAATTATGTGCGCCCTTTGGTTATATTCACGAACGCGAACATGATTAGTCGTAATAGTAAAAAATTAATAAAAATTAAGCTGCCGATAATTTTGGCTTATGATTTGTAAAATTTGATCAATGTTTGAAAAATTCGACACACATTTTCATTTTTTAAAATTGAACATACATTTCTTTTTCACTGCTAATTTATTCTTTATTTATGAAAGTTAATTAATTTAAATTCTTTTTAAATTGCCTTAATTACACAAAGGAGACAGAATTGAAATAACTTTTTAAGACGAGTTTTAATTGCATATATGTTTTTGCATTTGCTCGTCACTTTAAAATGCAGTATATTTTTTCCATTGGAATTTAAATTTGTGACAATTTATTCCTTTATATACTTTGACGAATAATGAACTGATTATGGTATATTAATTTTAAAGAAAAATTAAAAGCGATATTTTAACTAAACGAATGAAGATGGAGAATTAAATTTTTCATAGTTCAAAATTTCAATACAATTCTAGAATTATATTCTAGTATTTTATATACGTGCATTGAATTAAAATTATAATAATCAAAGCGAAAGACATGAAAACTGATTCGCTGCCACGTTGACACTATAATCTATTCGCATTTACAGTTTCAGTTTAAGTGACATTAATTGCATGTTCCTAAACAAATACATAATTTATTTAATATCTTGAAAATAATGATAATACAAGAAATATGCGATACTACTCTAAAGCAATAAGAATCAAGTGTATTTCTTATGTTATATTCTTACGTTTATATGACGTTTTTTCGATTTTATGTTAGGATGAAAAAAATGCTTGTCATTGCAACAAACTCTACCTATATGCAAATTAAGACAAAGATATTGTAAAAATATTAAATTATTTATAATATCTATACAATCACTTCATAAGATCAAAAAGTTTTATTATTTTTTTTTTTTTTATTATAACTAATGAACGTTATAACTAATACTAAAGGGTAATAAAATTCTAATATAAATATTTTGAAATCGAATCATCTGAAAAGCTGATTTGTTAATACGTGACAAATATTACGAGCTACTTTGCCCAATTCATGCTACATTAAATTCTCTTACATAAAGTTTTATCAATATCAGTCGGCCTTATTATCGTCTATTTACATCATTCGTTAGCTCCGATCTTTTCTAAGACAACCAAATGTACTACGGAGGATTTTTTCTACGGATTTGCATAATCTAGGGGATAGGCCTAGACTCCTTAGAAAATAGTACTAACAGTTGTCAAGCTTTTACAAACTTGAAATGTAGTAGGTAATCAGTAACAATAAATGCAATTTAATCAAGATAACATCGATGAGTGAATGTTGACCTTGGGAGACAAACTTTAGGAATAGTCTTCAAGCTTCTTACAGCATTAATTATAATCCATTTAGTGGCATGAAAACAAAGTTGGGCTTATTTGTAGGAGCCAAAGCTCCTTTAAGTTTAAGAGGCTTATAGAAAAGTTCGATTTGACCGCGGTAACGAGCAGATGCTAACCTTTCTCCCTCCCCCGCCGCCAACCACCCCGTGGCTAGGAATTCAGCGCCATTCGTTTTACCGTTAAACACTTTACCTCCATCGTTTACAAAGGTAATAGTACGGTAATCTCCGGGAGCGCGGAGTGCGCGTTTACGTCTCAATCGATGGAGTGACGCGTTATGTGCACTAGCACAACAGCTCCTTCTCGTGCTTGCGATCATCCGCGTTGTTATGGCCGCTGCAACTCGCTCCACACGAGCGGAACTCGATATTCCGTGAATTCTTCGAATAGCCCGGGAGTTTTCTGTCCGGAGTATAAAAACGTGAGCCCGACTCGGGTCTCGGATTTCGTTCTTTCTCCCTCTCTTTTTCGCCCGCGTGCTTCTCTCTTTCTTTCACTGCTCCTCTCCTCGGCGCCCCGAAGGAAGTGGGTTGCTCCCAAGTGTGACGGTTCCCCATATATCCTGTTTGAGGTGAGGAGTGCAAATAAAAAATTCATCCTCTCTCTCTCTCTCTCTCTCTCTCTCTCTCTCTCTCTCTCTATCTATCTCTCCATTGCCGACGCTCCGCTATGTATAAAACGCGCACGAGTCCGTGTAAACAAACCCTTATAACTTAAGAAGAGAGTGAGAAATCTCGCATAACGTATGCGCGCGTCCATACATCTGCACATATATTGCAGACTTGAATAAGGGACTTACCGTACCGACTTTCCTGCAATACCTTTGCTTTCGTAGATAAATTTATTTTGAAAAAGAATATTCGGTACAACTTTTGATAAAAATTTATCTACAAGACCATTTAAAGGTATTAAGAGTTATTTATTTGAATTGTGGATCATAATAGTGATTTATAAAACTCAAACCTAATAGTAAATGTTTTTGTTTTATAACATACTTCCAGACATAAATATAAATATTTTGTATAAAATCTTTAAAAATGTAAAAAATATTCATAAATTCATTATTCATAAATGTTATTTTCTTAAATATGACGGCAGTCCAACTTATGGAATTTATCTGTATTAATATAGAATTTATCCTTTAATCGTTACAAAACAATACGTATACGAGCAAGTAAAATCCTATCGTAAATACTTAATATAAATATAGTTTAGAATTTATTATTACATAATGATTAATCAAATTACTTTATAATATTCCATATAAGCGTTACTTATATTACCCGATAATATTGAAAAAAAAAAAAACATATATATATATATATATATATAATTTAAATCTCTACGTTGCAGTGTTCCACGTAATCGTAACATATCATTCAAGTTTTATAGCGATATTAACTTATACTACTTTCCTATTAACTAAATCTATTATTAGTTTACTCATTAAATTACTTAAATTATACAGAGCCCTCCTTCCCATCATTACGCAAGCGTAGAAGGAAGTAGAGCTACACATGTATATGTAGCTGGCGTAAGTGGAGCGCTCAAGAATATCGATCTATCACGGAAACAGCTCATCGGTCGATAAATGCAATAAATTGATTTCGCCGATCGTCGACAATGGATCATCCGCAATCTCCGTGAATTAATGCCGATTTTTCGAAGATTCGCAAGCAACGAACGCAGAGCGATAAACCGCCAACCCTAATGGCATCCCATTTCTGCTCTATGTCTTGTATGACGCAGATTCGTATAACAACTCTGAGCTTTAAGAAATCTGTAATTAATGCGTTTGTTGAAGAGTTGCGCTATTACGCATTATCATTAAATTAGACTAGGAGTCTCGACCGTCATTTCCATGACATTCCGTAATACGAACCTCGGGTACTGCTTTTTCTCCTTCGTAATTCATCTATTGTAAATATGAAACGAGTTTTCCATATCTAATTTAATCTAGTATAAGCGAGTAATCTGATGTTCCAAAATTCATAAAAAATGTCGCCTATTTTTTAATTGTTTGCCCCGACAATTGACAAAACATCATTTATATTAATCGACATTTTTATCACAAGCGTTTGCCTCCTTTAAACGTAATAATAAACATTGGTATTTATTCAATTTTTTTTTATAACGAAAATTCTTTTTTAACCTTAACGTTTAATTTAATTTCTGTCTATAAAAGATTGTATTATATTTATATATATAATGTTTAGTTGTTATCTCACTCATCGCCATTTCATAAGGAAATTATTTATTTTATTTATTTACAGAATTAATAATTTTACATACTTTATTCAGTCAGCCATTTATTCATTCGATTATGAATGATTAAACTTTTTTATTTTATAAATCATTTCGTTCTTTTACGTTTCATATATAAAAGTCTTGAAGATACGTTGTGAGTGCTTATTGATAATATCTAAGATTATTCGATAAAATTTCGGATCGAAATGATATTTACTTTTCAGCTGAAAGTTTGCTAAAATATAACAAGAGGCGGAATTGTTTTCATCTATAGACAAACATTATTATAGTGGTTTATCTATTATTTTTTTTAATTAATTTCAAGTGATCTCCATATTATTCGTGTCTTCTCAATTAAACATTAAATCAAATACACTTTACAAAATGAAAAATTGACACCTTCAAAGATATTCTAATTACCTTGAATTCAATTATTAGTATTCACAATATTAAAGAATTGAATTTTAAATTTAATTTTGAACTATAGATATCTTGCCGGGAACATTATCATTTAATACATTTAAATACTAAATATTATTAGTATATTCAAAATATTAATAAAGTATGTGTGTGTGTGTGTGTGTGTGTGTGTGTGTGTGTGTGTGTGTGTGTACGGTTTCGTGTATAATTTTAATAATTCTTATGCGAAAATCTTATTGAAGAAATGGAAATTGTTTTCAAACCAACTTGGACTATTCCAGCTCGTATAGTGTACTTAAGTACTTAAGAACTTATAGGTTATATAGAATATATAAGTACCAATAGGTTGTTTCTTCACTACAAGATATGCGACATATATAATGTGTGAAATTTATTATACGCGTATATATCATTACAAAATCATACGTAAATATAGTTAAGTATTCATTATAATTATTTCAATGCTTAGAGCACATTGTACATAATAATCTTTACTTAACTGATTATGTTCTTTATTATAACCAAAATTTACGTATATTCCGCTTACATATGCTTATTATCCGTCAGAGATTCGATGGCCAACTTTTAAGATTTAAAAATCACATTTTCTACATTTATCAATAATCCTCTTAGTATATAATCGCTTATTACACTGTAAACAAAAATATAATAAAAAAATTATATTTTAAAAAATTAATAGAAAGCAAAGCGATGCTTAAGCGATGGAGGTTAGTATATTATATTTCATAAATGGTAAATTAAATGTTTATTTAAGGCGAAATAATAAAAGTATTATTCGACAAATTCGAAAAATTATTCGAATTTTAAGGAGAATGGCAATATCAAATGAGGTAGGATCGTAGGTAGTTATTAAAAACTGAAACTACTACTTTCATCGATTATATCGTCGCTATTAGATAATTGTATTTTATTTAGAATAATAACTACATAATAACATTTTTAAAGCTGATTTTGCAATAAGCTTGAAGCAGAGCATTAGCTATCTCGAATTTCTCCTGTACATATCTACATAAACTGGTATGAGCATTATTAAATGATCGTAAACTACTTGGCAGAGTAACGTAAAGAACAGCGATGCTTGGATTACGCTCCGGCGAGCGATTATCGCGAGTAAAGTGTTAAAAATTCTGATGGCCATTTGTAATCCTGTCGAGCGAGTCGCTCTCGCATTACGAAACTCTTCCAACGAGCTGGCCGCGATTTTTTTCTCTTTTTCTTTTTCTTTATGTTTTGTTTTGTTTGATACCCTCGGCAGACAGCGTGGCCGCGCCGCGCACTACACGGTCAGATAATGTCGCTACTTTTTTTTACGAGATAATGAAAACTAATCGTAACCCTGTCAATTATCGCTACCGGGCATTATATCTCCGCACTCTGGAAAGTCACAGGGATTACACCATGTGTGGGCCGCGGTTAAAGACTCGCGTGTCCGATTAACCCCTCGCGAACTCAAATACCGACTCCCTCCCTCCTTCCCGCACTCCTCCACTTTTTATTACACTTGGTGATTTTAGATTTCTCGCACCAATATGCAATGGCTTAAAAGCACGCGTGTCGCTGTTGATTAATTTACTCACAAGCTGTATAGGGCCAACTAGAAATTGGACTTTTTCTTCCTCGGCTGGAGTAATTCCCGAGTCTCGTGGGAATCGCGCAGAAACCTTTCACGTAATAACATGATCGAACGCACTAATCAGATTGGCGGAGCATCAATTTGCGTCCTTGTACGTATAAACAGTCGTCAGCGTACTAAACCTTCGTATAGCGAAATTTTTTTTTCTTTTTTTTTTATTCTTTTGCGCGCATACGCTCGCACACAGACAAACCACCCCCACACTCGCACGCATCTCTACATATGCTAGCGAATGCGTTTAAACATACGTTAGCCGACGCAGGTGGTAATTACTGGGTGCTTATCGCCAAGATGAAATTAAAAGGGGGATTATTAAATGAAAACTTAAATGCTGGGAGGAAACTATTGAGACGGTTTCTTTTAAACTGCGAGTCATATGTGAAAGTGCAGTCGTATACCAGTCGTACAATTTTTATGCGAGCACTGCAAATTTATTACAATGCGCGCTTATAAACTTTTAATTTACAATAATTTGGCATGAAACACTGTAAGAAAATACTGTAATCTACGTAATGAGACTAACAAGTTTATGCCATACTTTTATATTGATTTATTTTAAACGATTACAAATATCTTACTTCTCCAATTTGATAAATTAAGAATACATAATCTTTCACATTCGTACGTTTAGGTCCGTATTTAACATTCAGACGATTTGATTATTAAAGTTATTGAACATATTATTGCAATATAGAGAGTCGGATTCGATAAAAATATATTTATATAGAATTGATTTCCCTTACATTTCAGTTACAAAGAGCCCAAATGATAATGAAAAATTAAACCCTTTTTAGTAGGAGAAAAATTTAAGATACACATACATCATAACAATATAAATTGTTGAAGCTATAGTCTGGAACACGGTAAAATAATATAGGATTTTTATATTAAAAAACGTAAGAAAAAAGAAAAAACAATTACAGGTACAAAGCAAGAACCCTTACAACAAGTACAACGCAGCTTTATTGTGTGTGACCTTTCTCTATTCGTCCGAATTACAACGAAGTTTATAAATTACGAAATCCTCTGCTAGAAGAAACAACTTGGGTAGACTGAAAAAAGCGACTGACTTCGTTATATCGTTGAAAGAAAGAAAATAGTTTTCTCTTTAGCTAAGCATCTTTGTAATTCGCCATGACGATTCACTCTGAAAAATAATCAAAGGCTTCGAATCGTTCAGTTCGAGAACAGAAGCGCTTGATCCTCGTTGAATAGATCTATTGCGTGTTGGAAAATTGTAACATTAACGTTTTTAAAGGGCTGCACGAAGATGGGGCAATCGCATAAAGAAAGATAGGGAGTGAATATTAGAGCGCGTGTGGGTGCGCGTGAGTGCGTGAGTGCGTGGCTGATCGAGACAGCGAGAGAGCGAGAGAGCGTAAGGGGGAGGGGGAGAATCGCGGGAGCACTCTCCAGGCAACAAATCGATTAATGAGCGTTCGTAACGCTACTTTGCCATTTACTAGCCGCAAACGGTGAGAGAACCTATTATTGGTGAGGCTCACCATCCATCCCCCATGCGCCCATCCATCCATCTATCCGTCGACTTTATTTTTCATTGCCGTTTGCAATCGAAGTATATTATAGTATTGCAGATCCATCGTGGCCAACGCCTATCATCATCATCATCATCATCATCATCATCATCATCATCATCATCATCATGGTCATCATCATCATCTGCAATCCTACTCATCCTGATTTGCTATATGCGACTTTTTCACAAAAATTACACTCCAAGGCATTTTTTAATCAATTATCTTGTTCATTAGAAGTTGCAATACCAAAGCTGCAAAGCGTGATTAAAATTTCTGAAATTCTTGCAACATTTAAAAATGTTTATCTTTAATTTTATTTATAATTTGCTCGTATAACGGCACTCAACCTTTTTCATACACTTAAATCTCACTCTACGGTTTAGTTTTCAAATGTAACTAGCATTGAAAGAGGTTTTGAGAATTATATTGAAATTTTATTTTCAATTTTTTTTTCACAATAGCACGTTACCACTTTTTACCAATTTTTAAATATGTAAAGTTATTTCGTTACAATACGAATCGAATAGCTTTCAAAAAACCGCAATATGTACTTTTTACATAAGTTAATGGTCATTGAGGGCATAATAATATATACGGGTATCGGTTTTGTCGGATGAAAATAAAGGTATGATTGTTCGTGAGATAATAATACTCTTGGTATCAAGTAATCTACGTCTGACATTTACTTCGTTCTTTATATGCTATTGATATACAGAGAGAGAGAGAGAGAGAGAGAGAGAGAGAGAGAGAAAGAGAGAGACGCGAGCGCGCGCACACACAAAATATAAATGCATACACAATATTATATATAAAAACTAAATCCACCTTTGGTTTCAAATTTATTTGTTTAAGATTTGAAAATATCAATTATCAAGAAAATTAAGGTTATACATTGTATTAATATCATCGTATCCAAACATCATATCTTGACATAAAGATAAAAAAACTTTATACGGTAGAACTTTATATTAGTAGAAATTATAAAAATTATAATAAAATTCAATAATAAAATCAACTTACATTTAAAGTGTTGATTATCAAATACCTTTTAAAAATATATCTCACAACTATCGAATAATTACCGTCTTTAATCTAGGACAGTAAAAAATTATGTGCACTATTCTAATGTTAATTACTAGGTAGATAATTATAGAATCAAATTTAGTTAATAAATTAATGTAACAATGTAAAGTGATAGATCGTAAATACACCGAATAGATTATCAGTGCATAATACGCAAACTATATGCTTTGTCATTGCCCATTAATGGGTTTATCGAATATCGCTAATGACAATGGGCCAAAGACGCGTAGCGTGTAAAGTGAGAAGGTTGTTTTGCATCTTTTAGGTAATGGAGCCAATTGAAGATGAGCAAGAACTGGGTGTGGAGCTTCTCGATTTTTTTTCGAATTGAACTGTATTGACTAATATCCGTTGATAAAAGTAAAGAATCGCCAGCCATCCATGGATATTATAGCAATTAACGTCTAGGAATCTCATGCTATTTAAAAAAAAAAAAAAAAAAAAAAAAAAAAAAAAAAAAAAAAAAAAAAAAAAAAAAACCGTAAAATTTCAAAGAAAGATGTAACTTACACTCACTTACATTTAAAGTAAAGATTTTTCACTTACAATATTGCCCACGTAACCAGGAAAACGTTAATTTTACAAAGTGAATTTATAATATAAACAATTATTTTAATAGCAAACGGAATCAAGAAAAGTAGAATAGAGTCATTTGTCAACAATTCCACAACTCGATAATCCGCAAGTTACCCAGTAACGATCGAACGAATTGATTCATTATCATACTGTAATCAATAATAATTTGTATTGTTACATCACAATGAAAGCAGCGCTAAATTGAATATGTATTTCATCATATTAACTAAAATAATTGTCGATGTAATAGGAAAGAAATTAATATTAAATAATGTTTATTAAGTGGATAATAAAACATTTAATTTGCACCAAACATCATTTACGTGGGAAGGGAATCATCGTAAAATTATTGTACGCATCGTTGCTTCTCAATATTTTTAATAAAGTTTCGCTGAAAAATCTAGTATACATGAGGCTTTCGGATAATGCAATTGAAAATATTTTCGTAATTTTACTATAAACGAGGATTTGACAAAAAGGATATTCAATATGTGTCTGTATGATAGTGAGTCGATAATAATGGTCTCGAGCTCACGAACCTGTGAACCTGCGATTTAGTGTACACGTACACTTTATAGTGCATACGTGTATTCACGTTTCCTTTTAAATGTTTTACACACACTTATGCTGGCCTTTGTTGCCCAGGCACTTATTTGGCTTTCGATCCAAAATTATCAAGATATTTATTATCGTGGCAAATACTATCACCAGCCTCTGCCCACCAACTAAGATTATATTTAAAATCTTCAATTCAATATATCGATTCTTGGTAAGTAGTGTAAAATAAAAAAAAAAAATAAAAAAATAAAAAAATATTTAATAATGCACTTTACAATATCTTAATAAATTTATTATTTAATGTTTTAAGATTTCTTATTTCTGTCCTTGTTTGGATAATTGATCTAATTAAATATACACTATTACTTTTATTGCTAGATTCTTATGGGAAAAACAGGGAAAAATATGAATAAATAAATGAAGGCCGAGGATACGCAAATACAAGGTAAACATAAAATTTAAGCTTTGCGCAAAATTATTATGTATAATGCAATATTGATTAAAATTATAGGAGAAAAACAATTTAGTCTCATAGAGATTTTTAGTAAATTTTTAATTGAAATTATTGATGCGTAACTCTTTGGTAAATTATACGACTACACGACTAACAATTAAATTTGTGTTTGAAAAGAATTGGACGGAATTTCATACAGCCGCAATTGCTGAAAAATCGTAGATTATTTCAGTAAATTGCTTATGGCCTCCATAATTACAAGCACACTGATAATGGGAAATGGAAAAAAATAATATTCCAATTTAACGAAAAACATCGTAAAAATCCAATTTATACTAATAATTAAAAGGTTTTCAATTACAATTTACTTTGGCCTTTCTTTTCTTTCTTTTTTTTCTTTCTTTTTTCCTTTCTTCAACATTTTTAAGAGTAATTTTATTGAAAGCAGCTTTATAGTTTTCCATTACGTCTCTCTCCAGAAGTCTACCCGTACTGTATTATAATTTCATAAAATACGTAATATTAGCAATAAAGTACAAAAAGGATATAAAAATGCGAAAAAATAGTTGGAAGGGAGGAAAGTTGCTCAATATATGAAGATAGGATAGAAAAAGGACGGTGGCGAGAGAGGTAGAGAAAGGGCAAGAGAAAGAAGGAGAGTCGATGAAACGTCGACTTCCGCTCCCATGCGGTTGCCCGTAATTCGGACCAAATTACACGTCAGGTGCCGTATCCTCGTATCGAGCTTACACATCATCGCCCCGTCGATGCCCGCGTCTCTTCGTTTTCGCTCGGGCCTCGAGAGCCCCCTCCGGTCCCCACCCCCGCCCGGCCTAACACTCCACCCTGCCCTGTTTCGCCGCAGAAGGCAACGGGCGCGGTTTTCTCGAAAAGGCCCAAGCCCGTTTGCGCGTAATGTCTAGCTTTCCTGTCGCGGACTTCCTGGCGCTCCTCCGTGCCCGTCCCTTGCGTCGTGCCGGTTTTTCGTGCCCTTTTGCCCGAGGACGGGAGGCCTGCGTCGGCCAGCTCAAGTGCAGCCAAGGCGACAGCATCGTTCGGCAATGACGCGCTAAATTATCGCCCCGACGAGACTCGTACCCCCCCCCCCCCCCCCCCCCCACACAACACACCCCACCTCCCACCCACCCCACCACCGCCTTTCATACGCTTTTATACGCGAGCTCACCGGGATGCGCGTCGGCATTTTGCATTCGAGCTCGGCGATGCGCGATCCAAAGCCCCTGCGAACAAGAGATATTCGCCTGCGCCCTGTAAAGAGAGTGACGCTCGCGTTCTCGCATCGGACGGCCGCCCCTCCCCGCGCCCCTCTCATTCGTTCAAATTTTCCCTTTGACGCTCCTGCTGGGATTCATCGGCATCCCGACTGGAGCGCCCCAACGCCCCGTGAGCTTTTCAAAAGACGAAAGCCCTACCCACCCGTCTACTTCCCTTCTTTCTTTCTCTCCCCCCCCCCCCCCACCCCCCCCCCCGCCCAACACCCCGACGCAACTTCGCTCTACTCTCTGCCTCGCTCTCATTTACTCGTCCATCGGCATGTATATTATAATTCACGAACTGGCAATCCGCATCTGTAGTGGTGGACTCGAAAATCGATTATTATTGCCTCACGTTCAACGTTCCCACGACGTGTGCACGTAAAATAATGTAACAACGATGCGATCATGTCATTGCTTAAACTTCGAGTCCTTTATACTTTTGCCCCTGTTGCTCGAATACGAGCGGCTCTTCCTGCATCTCGTGCAGTTTGGTATTTTTTTTTTTTTTTTTTTTTTTTTTTTTTTTATTAACAGGATTGCATATAGCGGAGTTTGTGACTCTAGCGGAATTCCAATGTCCTCGAACGAGGTAATCCCAATCATTTACAAGTCAATAATAACTTAACGAAACACGCAAAAAGCCATACGATTTTATCTGCCGAGAAATTATTGGCAGTTTTACATTATTGAGCAATGGTGTCGCACTCTTACGCAACAATATAAATTCATGTTCAAAGAGTTCGTCTCTAGCTTTTATAATGAAAAAAATGAATAAATAAATAAATAAATATATAGCGCAATGGATGAATGAAAGAAAAAATATATATTCTTCGTATTGGTCTGTCTTTCTTTTGCTCTTGAAAACAGTACTTCTTCATTAATTATGTTGTACAATTCGTACATTCGATAAGTATGTATATCACATTTACATATTTTCAATTCACAGCCCATCATTTACGACTGTAATACCTCAAATAACAATTTTCATCTAAAATTATTATTATTATCATTTATCGCAGATACCATGTACGTATCTACCCAAGCATAGGCTTTCGTAAGTATTGCTGTATTGGTATTGTTTGGCTAAATGATTGATAGAATCGTTGGCTCTTTTAGTTAAAAGTAGGAACAAATCTCACTGCTAACTAGTATAGAAATTTCATTTTTCTGCATGATAATTCACTGAAATAATAATACTTATTGAGTAATAAATGGTGATTTATCAGAATGTTTAAAAATTAGAGGGAAAATAGGAGGTCAGAGGTAAGAGGCGCCCCTCATTTAACATGTCGCATGAATTAATCTGTCACTATCGACAAATAAGATTCAAAATGAAATAGTTAAATAGACCGCACGTGATTTATCACATATTTCATTATCACAATGCATTGGATTTCTATCTCTTAAAAAATATAGCCAAAGATTAATACCTTTGAAGGCAATAATTTGACGTGGACTCTTGCGTTCCCCTCAACATGGCGTCTTTTCATAACTGTAACGAGGTATCGAGTTGCGCATGTTGTTGCATTAGGGCGTCAACGACCGAAATCCCATACATTATTCTCCTGGCTTACGAACCTATATATACCCTATCAAGTCTGGGTTGCTTTAAATTCATGCTTCCGCGTATACGTGTATGGGTGCGTATAGAATGCTGCACAAGTACCTCGCTGTACATTTCGATATACTTTCCAAGAAATTTTCTATTCGTAAATTGTTGTTCATATTTCATTTAGGAAATTGAGCTTACCTTGTCGCTCCACCCCAGCTCTTTACTCTCTCTCTCTCTCTCTCTCTCTCTAATCTCTCTCTACTCTCTCTCTCTCTCTCTCTCTCTCTCTCTCTAGTCTCTCTACTCTCTCTACTCTCTCTCTACTCTCTCTCTCTCTCTACTCTACTCTCTCTCTCTCTACTCTCTCTCTACTCTCTCTCTCTCTACTCTACTCTCTCTCTCTCTCTCTACTCTCTCTCTCTCTACTCTCTCTCTCTCTACTTCTCTATTCTCTCTCTCTCTCTCTAATAAAAAAATCGTCATCAACCCAAATTTTCCCAATGCGGAGCATTGCCCTGCTGAATAAACGGAGACGAAAAAACAGTGAAAGAGATTTTTTCCAATCTCTTCTTTCACGTCCGCGCGTTTTTCCCCTCGACCGTCCTCTACCTACACGGCACAAAGGAACCTTTATTAACATGCTTATTAGGGGTTCGCGCTATTGGGACGCGTAAAAAAAATAAAAACGATGCGATCGCGATGCATTGGCCGTGGGGTGAATAAATGAAAGCGCCTCGAGTCGCGCCAGTCGCGAGTGAAAAACTTACGGCCCATTCGGGGGCCGCCTTCCGGACCAATGCGCTTTCACATTTTAGACGCTTAATGGGTATTATGATGCTTTGTCGAAAATCCACTTTTAAAGGGATGTGGCCCCATGTACGGGGGAGGAAAAGGCTCAAATAGTCGAGAAATCGGCATTTACAGAGTTTCGCCTTGATCCCTCGACTTGGCCAAGCTCTTCCTTTCGTTGACAAGCGCGTAGACGTGTGTATGTGTTGTTGCTGGCGTGCAGGAGAAGAGAGGCGATCCAGAAGATGTAATGTACATGGTTGTCAACGTAATGAAAACACAATCGTTTGTTCGCGCGGGAATCGATAGAATTTAATAAGCTTTAACATGCCGTACATGCACACATTATCTACTGGAGCGTAGTGAATCTTGTGAAAAAGTGGCCATCCTCACTCTGTTTACTTTGAAAATAATCACATCTTTTCATAGGAGGGTGATTGTCTCTTTTGTTTCAATGCGCTGATCCTACCCTTATTATTAGAGATTTATCGCTCTTCAACACTTGATTAATTAAAAGTAAATTTGATTTACATTGCACATAAGCATGTGCATAATTGAAATTGAATATTTTGCCCCCGAGAGAGACAGAGAGAGAGAGAGAGAGAGATTCATAGAGAGAGAGAGAATGAGTGAGTGAGGGAGAGACAGGAATGGCGACAAAGCTTTTCCCGTATACACTTAAGGCACACTAGTAGGTATCCAGAGAGAGTGTGCGAGAGAGAGAGAGAGAGAGAGAGAGAGAGAAATTGAATGACAGAGAGACAGAGGGGTGTAGGCGGACAGCGGAGCCTGAAAAGCCAACGATAAATGGACGCTGTGAGGACGCGCGATGGGTTCCCTCTCTAGCCGTGCACATAATGCAAGCTGCCTATGCTTTTACAGCACCGGAGATAGCCATCTCTTATGCACTTTTATGCACCGGAGAGTGAACACACATGCTCACTCGTCCTTCCCTCATGGACGCGCGGGTGTGTGTTTGTGCGCGCGCGCGTATGTACCAAGAGCAATCCCAGAGCTTTCTCTCTATCTGCTTTCTTCCCCTCTCGACTGGTATGGGGTGCCGGAGCTGATACAATGCTGGAGAACTCATTCTTCATTTCTTAACTGGAATGCCTTTGTCGTACGCTCGCGCCTATACAGACACACAGAGACAGAGAGAGAGAGAGGGACACACACACAGAGAGAGACAGAGAGAGAGAGAGAGAGAGAGAGAGAGTGAGTGTGTGAGAGATATATATATATATATATATATATATAGATAGATATATAGATAGTGAGAGAGAGAGAGAGAGAGACGGCTTACAAATTTATCAAAGACGAAACTATTAGAAATGTAGGGAATAAAATTAGTCTTTTTCTCGAATGTAATTTGCCATATATTTGTTAAAATAATTATTATTAAGCTTTGAAATAAGTTTTTTCAAACTTTGAAATTTATATTTACGACAATGAATTTTTTAGTAAAATCCTTGGACAATCACCAAATAATATTATTTTAAATTGTTAAGAAATGATATAAATCAATTACATTTCATTCTTCACTTACCGCTTGTCCTTGCTCCTAATTAATTGTATTCACCGTTCAAAAATAATTAACCGTCATTATAAGAATTTTTAACCAATATTCAAATAACTACATTTTTCATATAAATATTTTTAAAATATATGGAATTATCAAAAAAAAATTATGTAGGATTATCATAAAACTTGTATATAAGAAGCATAAAATCAATCTTGAATGTAAATATGAATTTATTTTTAATAATTAATAACAATAAATGAATAATTGTAACATAAATTAATATTAAGAAATATTCTTTGCGATAAATTCATTTTAATTTTTAAAAATATTATAGGTTATTTAATAACACATAATCACATATATTATACAAAGTAAACGTAAACTAAATCATTTTTCTATCTTTTGTTTCTTTTTCTTTTTTTTTTAAATCATGAATTCATCTTATATATATATATATATATATATATATTATTTATACTTTTAAAACTTATAGTTATAATAATATTCAATTGTCTACATTTGTTTATAATATACATATAATATAAATCAACATCATTATCATAATTTTTCTAATTTATAAATAGCGACAAAGAAAAGAAAAAAAAAGATATTCATACCACGTAAACTCAATTTGGCTCAATACAAATTTAGCGTAAAATTGATGTCTTGAAGTATAATGAAGTAAATAATAAGGTAACATAAATAGAAGTATAATGATGTAATATAAATAGAATGTGTAAATGAATTTTTGTGTTCCTAAAGCTCGACACTACATTTTACTTTAAAAATATATTATGAAAATAAGAATGAAATGTGTATATGAAGGAAATGAAAAATCGATTTTCCGTATACGTTGAAAACTTTGAAAGCTGTTTTCACGATACTACGCTTTTCTTTAATATTCTGTCCCTCGAGAGATTTTTTATCCTTTATTACCGAAACTGACAACAGCAATGGATTTTTCGAAATGCATTTGTGTGTATAGAACCATTGCCTAAGCTATCCGAATAACACGCGTTTCCATTTCAATTTGGCTCTGCAATTATTGTATTTCAATATGCTTAGTTGAGAGACCGGAGAGTATGAGAGAGAGAGTTAAGGAATAGATAAGAGAGATAAGGGAATAAAAGAAGTGAGAAAAATGGTGAAGAGTAGAATGAATCGGAGAAAAGAGAGTAAAAGAGAATAACAGTGAATGGCTGGGAAGGAGAGAGGTGGAAAGGGATGTAGAAAGAAAGTGGTCGACATAGGGAGGGCAAGGGTAAGAGACCATGATAGAGAAAATAAAATTTAAGAGATAAAAATACTTAAAATACACAAGAAAAAGATCATATTTCATTTATATGTAAATCAAGGGATTTGTTATAGAGTTTGTGAATTTAACAGTTTACCTGTGTGTAAAAACTAAAAATAAGAATATAGAATGCCACATTTTTCCCTTTAAATGTTTTTCTTTTATTTATTTTTTACTTTTTTATTTTTGTTCTTTTTAGGCGGAAAACGTCTGATATATTACAAAGCACCAACTAAGTCACGGAAAAAATATCCATGCTGAATTCACTGTGGCAGAAAATGCAAAAGTAGAAAAGCATCACGGATTGAGTCGTCTTTATTATTAAACATGATATTTTGTTTCCCTTAAAGAGAAGACCCACTCTCTCCACGAGGTGAATTGTGCTGGAGAAATGCACAAACGCATAATTTTGGTACAATACGTGCATCGTGCTTAGCTCCAATATCACAATACGTTTGCACATTAAGTCTTGCACGCAAGTATGAGAACGCATACGTAAATGAAAGGGTCCACGAAAAGAAGAAAAGAAGAAAAAAAACGAGTGAGAGAGTATTGTTAAAAAGAAAGTAAGATTTAGAGGACGAGACTGAAGTCAAATTAATGGCGCACGTGTTTGCTGTCCGATCTCCGATTCCTTGCCTCTTTATACTCTTATTGTTTGGGTCTGAGTTGTTGTCCTTTCTGCGGGCTCCTATAAGAATCCTTTCGCTAAAATGTACTTTCTATGTTTCGCTGTATATTATTGTAAAAATATTATTGATATGGCTGAATATTTTATGTTTTTATTTTCAAAAAAATGTAATTACTCGTGTTTTCTTGGCCTATTGGACATATTAAAAGTAAAATAGCAATTCTAAAGAAATTATTACTGAAAAATAAATGTAATATTATGTTAATATATTTTTATTAACTAAATTAAGTAAATGCTATTTATTTACATAATTATATTAAGTTTACATTCTTTGCAAATTCATTTATTAATGACATTATTGTAATTATTATTACACGATGAATGGAGGGGCTTTTTAATACTAACGAAATAATTGCAAATTACGTTGTATTATCACATTACATTATTGTGCTGTATTTAATGAGATTAAATATTGCATTGAATTATAGTATTATTTGAACAAAGTTGATACAGATTAAATGCGAGATTGATCATTTTCTTTCAGATAAACTCTAGGAGAAAGGAGACACGAAAAACTATTTAATGTATACCAATTTTTTTTTTTTTTTTTTTTTTTTTTTTTTTATTGTTTTT
>NW_011948420.1:4903626-4947702 GCF_000503995.2 Ceratosolen solmsi marchali
AAAAAAAAAAAAAAAAAAAAAAAAAAAAAAATGAAGCATCATTCCATTCGAACCCCTGACTTTACTTTTTCTTGCTCCCTCCATTCCTCGCTTCAGATCGCTCTCATCGCCTATTGCATCTCTCGACAAAAAAAAAAAAAAAAGAAAAAAGAAAAAAAGGAAAAAAAGAAAGCAACGAAAATGTGAAAGGAAAGCGCCAAACTCGTCGAGAAGATGACAACGACGACGACGTATTGTAGAGAAACTAAGAGCTGTTTGTTCTCCAGCACGAATACAATTGCGGATAAAAGAGAAGAGAGAGTGAGTGAGAGTCTATACAACGAAAGAAGGAAATAGATAGAGCCGACGAGCTTACGTACACGCAGGGTTGAGGCAGGAAGACGAAGGTTTTTATTTTAAATCCCCCCCGGTTTATAGTGTATGGTGTACAGTATAGGAACACACCCGGGCGCCGTCTCATCGCATTGTCTACCTGCTGCGGCCGCATCGAGTGCACACACGCACGCACGCACGCACGCACGCACGCACGCATGCACGTACAGGGGCGCGCACGACTACGATAGATTCTCGCGTGCGAGAATACGTATGATTTACGAACGGCAAGGGATTTTCGAGTCTTCGGCGCGCTTCTTCCTTTCTCCTTCTTCTCGCTCATGGTCCTTTCATTTCCTTCGGTCGGGCCTTAATCGCGCAGCTGATATCACAGAACTCGGCGTGATTTGAGAGCCGATGTGAAAAAAAGACTATGCGAGCGGGACCGAATGAAAGAAAAGCGGTGATGAATGTATGTATAAGTGAAAAAAGAGAAGCACGGTACTTGTGGGGATGGCGTCCCGGCGTGGACGAGATACTTGAGGAAAATGTGCGTCGGGATTTAGCGTGGAAAGCGGCACCCGTGCACGTGTACATTACCGGCCGAGTGTTACTTTTGCGCACCGCGAGTGCTAAAGAGCGCTTAGCGAGCGTCGAACAATCAACGTTCGGAGAGAGAGTCAGATAGATGCTTTAGATAGATGGATTAGATAGATAGAGATAGAGTGAGAAAATTACGTACAGTGTTTGCTCTGCCGCAGATGCGCGCAAATCGAGCGGAAGCCTTTGCCGAAAAAATTGAAAGCCATTTATGATGGATACTTTTTTCTCTCGCTCCCTTTCACAATCGACGATATACTTTTATTTTTCTTCCTTTATATTATTGTCAATCGAAGACTCAAATCGAGCCAATTCTCATGCTCTGTAAGCTGTTATTTTTTTACTACTTACCACTCGGTCGATTAAATACTGGCGTACACAAATTACAGATGAAACGCTTTTCGTAAAAAAAAAACAAGAAAATAAATAAAAAAAAAACAAATAAAAAAAAACATAAAATTGATTTCCTTGACGAGTGGTAAATATTAATATTAGCCTGCTCGGAAGTTTATAATTACCATCCAACGCGGAATTCCGAAATTCGCTAAAACTATACAATTACTATTCAATTGCTTAATTTGTAGATTAGAGTGAATTTATGTAATTGTAATAACGGCTCACCTTATAGTGGGAATTTATAAATTTGTAAATTTGTACATTTGTAAATTTCTAAATAATAAAATGCATTATGCATGCATGAAAAATAGAAATAGACATTGTTATTAAATGGACATTTAATGACATATAATACGCTAAATAATAACAGTCCGCCCCTCCTATCTGTTCCGAAGTGGCTCTACATAATTAATGCGAACTTAGAAATAATTTTAAACTTATCGAAATTTGGAGAAGCTTATACTTTGTAAATTATTCGCATTATAAAAACGTCTCTCTCCTATGCATAATACATTAATTTTTATGAACATCCTGTACAGGAGTAAAAATCAATTTGATAATAAAAATTGACATCGATTATGCAATGTGAATTGATGATTAACGTGCAATTATAATTCAATGTCATTAATCGGTGATTGTTGTTGTTGTTGTTGTTGTTGTTTTTATTTTCTTCTAAAACTTATTTAATTACAAACGCATTTTGCAACATAAGATAAATTGGTATTTGTCTAAAATTACTTGCAAGCCTTGTATGGCGCGTCTATGAAGACGATACATGACTTATTTACATCGATCAATCGCTGCTTTCCCAATCCTGCATTCCCATTCTTATATATATATATATATATATATATATATGATATATATATATATATATATCATAAAATTAAAGGCTATTTTTAAAGCAATGTTCTTATTACGAAACAGCTCGCCTCAAACGGCTCCTGCTTTATTCATTAATTGAGAAACATAGTTTAAAAGAAAAAGGAAAAAAATCTCCCTTCAACACGCAATAGGAATAATAGTCCATGCAAGGGTCGTGAAAAATCGCAGCTGCAAAGTAAACGTGGGCCGTACGATCGTATTCCTTGAGTTGCCGGACTCTGATCGATGAAAGCAATTAATCTTTGGCGTAATTAGATGCCGTTCGATGATGAAGCATATCTTAACGTTGATTGGTAACAAGGGGCCGGCGAGCGATTAGCAATTGTTGAGCGAGACATTGTAGCGCGGCGCTCGCTCCTCCAACGGGCCAACGACTGTCACAAAGTTCCTCCAGCGGGAAAATTGTCCGCGAATCAATGAACGTCGATTAAATTTGCATGGTTCGGGGTAAAGACGTATAACGGTAACTCGATCGCCAATCACGTCTCCTAGGCGTTTGGACGGTCTCTTGCCGCGGGCATATGCCGACGTAGCCGTACAACGCAGCGGCCCTCGCTCCTGGCCGAAGGGTAGAGGCGATGCTTCGCGAGATAACAAACGGTATCGAGTTTCATAGGCAATTAGGATTCGAAACGAGGCCTTGATGAGGGGCGGGAGGGGTGAAGAGCGAAACACGGGGAAGAGATGGAATTGTAAACCCGTGGATCCTGGTTGCTGCGTACACTCGGCTGCGAGGTACCGAGCTGACCTCTCGGAGCGCGATATCCTTTGGAAGACAAGGAGGATCTCGGAAGTGTCGGCCTCGGTAAATTTTGTTTATAAAAGGGGGACTCCTCGCCGAGACGTGAGACAATGCAGCTGATATCCGCCTGAGCGATCGAGCCCTCCTTCAGCTAAGTCTTTAGCCCCAGCATCTGGACGTTTTCTCGCCTCTGTTTTTCTTTCTCAGTTTCCATGTTCCCGGGCTCAGCCAACACTAATGCCGGGTATTACTCATGTTTAGCTATCGATATTGCTAATTACCGATGCAAGATAGACAACTTTATTATTGCTGGACGCCGGAGTTTGAATTTTCACTTATAAAAAATGGAGATGAGACAATTAATGAATTTTTACGAGCGTTAAAAATTTTGCATTAACCAATAGGCCAATTGATTTGAGAGTATAATAATTATAATGGCATCGGTATTTTCGCCTTCCTTACGTATACTTTACATTCCAATCACGTTGCCAGAATACCGCTCATCATCATAAACTTTCGCGAATTTATCGTAAGCGTGAAATGTAGATAACCAGTAGAGCAACTTGGTAGTAAATTCAGTCTTAAAGTTGGCGGAGTTAAGTTATTTGAATTGACGGATACTTTAAAATTATTTAGACATATCGAATGTTTTCATATACATATAACTATTTATATGATATTTATGATTCATGTAAAAGTCATCGTTATCATTGAAATTGATCTACCAATAATACGAATTTCTCTTTTATTCGCAATAGTAAAAGATGTAATTTTAAATTAATTGTGGTTATTCGTGAAATTTTGCTTCGAACTACAATTACGAATTTATACTATTTCATCAATGATTTACTGATATATTTTTCTTTCTTATTTACGTAACAATGAAGAATGGACAAGATATATCAAAAGTTAGTATATCAAACATTCCATAGTATTATTTGGTTTTAAAAGGAAATTTTAGCAATGGTATTAAAAAATGCCTTAATACAACAATCGGTTTGCAAAAACCTTTTTCGTGTTTATGTAACACTAATATAGATCAAATTCATATAGATCAAAAGTATTTTATAAATGTCCCATAAATACCATAGAGTTTAACCAGTAATGTTATTCTAATGAAAAAAAAAAATCAATAACCTATAAACCTCGATACAATGGCCAATGAATCAATAAAAATGTATTAACGCTTTTACACTCAGATTCAAGGAATCTGATACTCTGAATAAAATTAATTTATCATCGATAGGATTTTTAATTTAATAGATATATTTTTCATACTCTAAATACTGCTCATCAAATATTACATCTAATATTACACGTAAAAAATAATATTAATAATATATAAAGAACTTGAACAATTAATAAAAAATAATTAAATTATAAGACATTAATGTTTTAATTCGTGTTCGTATTGGATATTTATATTGGATAGATATAATTATACAAAATAAAATCATATGTATGAAATTTTAATATTTAATTTTTAATTTATCAAATCAAAACCAGTGTTCATTATACTACTTTGTTAAACTCAAGAAGGATTATCGGCAAAGTTCAAGGCCTGAATAGCTAATTGTTTCATTACGATAAGACGGGCTCATATACGATTCGGACGATATTCGGAGGATATTCGGAGGAGCGCACTGGGTTGCGTTTTCTGATGGAACTTACCTGCCTTGAATTAGGATTCGGTTGACTAGAACGATAAGTAGAATATTAAGATTTGAAAGATGTGAAAATTCACACGATAAAATGCTTAAAAAGACAAGATCAAGAAAGTGCGAGTAAGTTTAGATGATTCTTGTGAGCTTAATCAATCATATTCTATTTATCATAATCTTCGTACCACGTAGAAGACATAAATAATTTTATCACTTTCAACAATTTTCCTAATATGTTTTCATATGTTAATCTGCCTTACTTTTAATAAGCCTTCGTTAAAACGCACTACAAGTGTAATATGTACGATAGTTGAAAAAATTGCTAATTACTTAGAGATCCTTAATGCTCATGTATCAAATGAACAAAATTTAAATTATATTTTTTATATTATAATTTATGCGTTAGATATACAAAATTCGACTGCCTTCTCATTTAAAATTTATCACGATAGTGATTCTAACCACAAATATATATATATATATATATATATATATATATATATATATATATATATATATATACACATATATACACTCTTATAACGAGTTTATAAGGATTATCGTTGACGTTAATCTCTTCAAAATTGTCACAATACCATATTCATAAATTTAACAAACTTCTCGTTTATCTACTAATTCAACTCGTACACATTTTTACAAAAATCGTTTATTTGTTAATACACATATTAATAATCATGTATATAAACAATCAATAATATTGATAATATTCACGTAATATATGTAATTTCACCTTCATTTCAATATTTATAATACCGAGAAATAAATTTGAAAAAGGGCAATAATCCTTTATATACCGAGCTAAAGAGTCATAAGAAAATTCAAAAACTCAAGCACGACGATCGTGTTTCATAAATCATTGGTTAATTGTTTTATGGTAAATATGAAGAAGGACAGGTGAATGTTGACATATTCGTAAAGTTTTTCCTTATACAATAGAACCCGCATTGGACGAAACCCTCATTGCATACGAATGCACCTTTCAAACTGCAATGAATACCTTTAAAATTACACGATTCGTGTTTCCTGAAATAAGAAAATACAGAGGTGGAATGTTGAGAATGTAACTTATAAGTAGAAGGTGGAGAATAAAATAGGTAATTGTGATAAGGCTTCCGTGCAAAATCAGCGTTTCTTTTCATTAATTTTTTTATTTTTTCATACGATCTGCACTTTTTGCAAGCAGAGAGACTCGATTAATGTTATTAGTTTTCAGCCAACTTCACTTTGTATTATTATTTTACCCTCATAATCGACGCCATTTTCAGTATCAACATAATTTCTTAACATAATATTAATTTATAATACATAAAAAGTAAAAAGAATATTACGCAGGTATGTAAAAGAATATGTAGGAAAAAAAAAGTACATTTTTTATCGCATGAGATATTAAGTTAATTATAATAAAAATGAAAATAGTAAAAAATACCAATAATAACGTAAATAGTAATAGTTAAATATCAAAAAGGAAATGACAACGATATTGTAATCAGTCCCAATGAGCTCGTCTCAATGAGCTATCGAAAATCAATGAATTTTTCAAAGTTCTATCATATATTAGACGCTCCGCTTAATTAATAAAATTTTTACAAGTATGTAAGCGAGGCATCATATTAAGAATTTTAATGTGGCAATAAGTACGTAGAGCCGAGGAAAAGAGTTTTCAGTGATCGTGTAAACATCTGTGATAAAAATCGTTTTGACAAGAAAATTACGGGAATAAGTAAAAGTACAAACGAGCCATGAGCGCGTTACCTCGGGCGTGTATCGAACATTCATCGAGGCAGGCAGACGCCATTAGAAAACAAAAGTGAAAATCTCGTTGTAAATTCGACGGGGGAGGATTGGCCGTGTGGCTCGTGCCGTATTACGGGAAAACGAGCCCCGCGAGCATAAAGGGTACGACGATGTTCCCCTTCGAAACGTTTGGACAGAGCGTAAATAGTCCGATTCCGTTACTCCTTGTAATCCGTTCGTCACGTCAAGTAGTGGCCCACGCACACGCTCACGCACACGCACGTGGCTCGGTGACGGGACTCCCTCCCGAGGGAAACCGAAGACAAGCGGTTAGCTAGCGCCTCGGCCTGCGTCCTTTCGTCCACGAGGAAATCCGGCTCCTGCCTCGAGGAACAGCTGATGCCGGTGTTTTCGCGCGTCGACAGATGCCTCGTCATGGAGACAGGGAGAACAAGAAGCGGGTCACCGCAAATACGGCTAATATAAATGAGCCTTGGAGCGCGTGTGTATGTGCTGCCTTTTAAATTCATAAATTTGA
Source organism: Ceratosolen solmsi marchali (assembly GCF_000503995.2). Classification (NCBI taxonomy): domain Eukaryota; kingdom Metazoa; phylum Arthropoda; class Insecta; order Hymenoptera; family Agaonidae; genus Ceratosolen; species Ceratosolen solmsi. The sequence goes on from NW_011948420.1 coordinate 4,910,516, forward strand.
CTTTCAAATGCATGTCTAATAATGGCGAATAAGCAAAAGCAATATCTGGCAGACCAAGATATTGCTTAACCAAGTTCTAGCGTGCTCTCTCTCTCTCTCTCTCTCTCTCTCTCTCTCTCCGTGTGTTTTTGCTTATACGGAATGGTTAAATTAAAATTTAACATTCCTGAGTTGAAAGCACTTTGACGAATATTTGAAGGATCTAAACTTAATATATTATACTCATAACACTACATTTTTAAATGACTGACATTGCAGTGACCCACTTTTGTGGTTAAATTTGAAAAAAGCTATTTTGAAAAGGGATTTTTTTTCTTGCATTTTCTAATTATTGTGAAGTTTATAGAAATTCATTAGATAAATAAGATAAACCAGTAAGCTTAAGGGTCTGAAACATTACACAAGAAGTTACAAAAGAAATTTTCCTCATTACGAGGAATACTTTTAATTCTACCATGTCAAACTATCCTTAAATTATACCAAAAAATATGTTAATAGATTATTATAAATATAGTTTAAATTTAAAAAAAAAATGATTGATTGCAATAAAATATTCAAAGATTCAATTATTACATTAATGAATTTGCAAATACAATGAAATTTTCTTTAAAAATTCTTTGTATCACGAGCAAGCAATTATTATAATTATATAGATAAAACTACCCGTAACATATTCTGTCATGCATCCAATATATTATATGATGATTAAATAAAAGAATCTGCAATACTAAATTTATCCAATTATCATGTTGTTCGACGTTATAAATTTTACCTATCCAACTTACATATTGTATTTTATTAATTAACAATTCCTATCAATTTTATGATAAAATGAAAACAAAACTAATTGGAAATAACTTAATATATTTATATATTTAGCGCAGATCGTTAATGATAGTAGCAGTTAATTTCAATTTAAGTTTCTTAACTACGATGAAATCTTAAGTTTTGGATGATAGAAAATAAAGAAAAATTTTATTTAAAGTCATGACTATAGAATTCTATAAATAAAACTTGGTTGCATGCAATACTTGGGCTTAATATTGAATAAATTGTGTTAAACATAAAGAAACTCATTATCCTATGTGTACTGTTCGCTTAAGATTTTTCCAACTTCTGAACTATCTTGTTATATACAAACACCTAAGTCTGATATGAATCGATAGTGGTGTAAGCCACGGGTGGCTATTACAACTTGTATGAAATTACTTTGAAAAAACATTATACGTTATAGTATAGAGAGAGAGAGAGAGAGAGAGAGAGAGAGAGAGAGAGAGAGAGAAAGAGAGAGTGAAAGAGAGGAGAGCATAGCAAGCAACTATATATATTTTGCATGCTGCAGCTGAACATTATTAAACTGATTACAACGCCGCTATATAATTAATAGAGCCTTAGTCAGGCAAAACTAGAATCATGAGCCGAAAGGCTCTCACAATACTTGTCTGGCTAGGAGAAAGAGTCGAGTCACATCCTCCGTTGCTGTTAGACTGTTAAAAATGCGTTTTTGTTATTATACATCGTGCCGCCGTGGGTACATTTCAGCGAGAAAGAAAAGCTGGTCGTGTGTGGGGGCAGCTGACGGCGTCCAGGACAACGATCATTCGCTCACCGTTCCTCGACCCATCCAGCCGTGACGACCTCAAAATCGAAAAGTCGGAAACGTTTAGTTTCAGCGCTGTTTAATGCACGCCAAGACAGAGAGAGAGAGAGAGCGCATGAGAGAGGGGGTGAACGAGGCATAGCGAGGGAATACAGAGTAATCGATGTGTAAGCCTCGACCTCTTGCTCCATCTCGCAGCGGGACCGAGCAAACCGTAGCTGCACATTCGTGGCCGAGAGCAAAGGGCAACGCGCAAACCGACCCGGGGAATGTAAACATCGTAAGGCAGCGGTGCGCCCGAGAAACATGTTAATGCCTAGAGATACCTCAGAGGAGTTCGCGACCGTGACAAATGACGTTTTGGCGATTTCCTCCTCGTGCGATCAGCCGACTTATTGCGCACGCATTGTCGTGTACGGGCCCATCGACCAGATGTCATGGGCACCGGCTTTCATTGACTCTGGCGAAACATTTCGCTTATTGTGAAGAAACCGAAAGCGTAGGAGAGAAGGACACCATCGGCATTGTTGTATATTGCGAATGATGCGAAACTCTGTTTCCGCACCATTCGTGCTGGGCTTACGCACATTACGAGAAAATTGTAAGAAAAATTTATCTCCGAGGCTTCGGCAGATTTATTTCGAGCAAAATACTCTTTCAACTTTTTAAATATTCATGAGTTCATACGAAATCTTTGAGTTGATTGACGAGATTATTATCAATACATTATACGCTTTTCAAATTTTCGTCCAATGAATTAGAATTCTATTTTTTAATTATTAACCTTTAAATTACATCTCATGGCGGATATTATGATTGTCAAAGTTAAATTCAGATTCCAGGGAATAAAAATTTTAAAATTATTCACGAATGAAATGATATTGAATCAATGATTTGAACTTTTCAACATAATCGCTAGTTAACATCATAAAGATGTTCATTTATTTCTAATTTTACTTCCTAAATTCATATATTATAATACTTGTTATTTTATACAATAATAAAACATTTTATAAATATAATACTTACGAAAATCATACTACTGAACATTCTCAAATATAAGTTCTAATATAGAAATAAAATAATAATAATCCTAGGAAATCATCTAGAACATTGTACAAACTTTAGCAGTGCAGGAAACAAGCAAAAATGTAAGATTTATTAATATTAATTTTAACAATAAAACAAACAAATAATTAACATTGAATAGTATTCCATGGCGAATTGTAGTATACATATTTTCAATGAATTAAATTATTGTTCCTAGACAAGTATGCCGGTGAGTATATGTAGCAAGCAGCGCATTAGAATGTTAACGGGTGTTATTAGCTTCATACCCTATACATATAATTGATTATTTTATTAGAAAATTATTAATAATCCGTGTATTAATATTCATATCTTAGAAACTTGTGATCTCATTAGGATTGAGCAACAACGAAACATAATAAATTTACACGTCGATATTTATAATTATGAAATAAATAATTTTTTATTTATAAAAATAAACAATTTACATCTTAGCTATAATAATTATAAAATAACAATTACAATATAATACAATTTTAATCATTTATTCTATATTCTAAACTACAATTACTCATGGTAATCTCAAAAATATGATGTATCATTAATATTATAAAAATTTAAGTATATATATATATATATATGTATAGAAATCTATACGTTTAATACAAAAATTTTATAAATATATCATATTGATTAAACATTCTTTTCACCATATAAGATAACTGTTAAAAAATTGAGAGCAATTATATTGAACTTAAGAATAATATAAATTTAATGCAACAATACGTATTATCTTTTCAAAATCCTATAGAACGTATCGATAATTTTTCTGTATTAATGGTTTTTTTTCTGACAAAACTTTAATTATTAACCTTCATAATTTAATAATTTAATTTTCAAAGTAAGATAATTTTGTATAACAAAATTTTATTATCATTATTGTTAAATATCTGCTAAGTATTCATAGTATGTTATATCTATATCGTAATTGTCTACGATAAAATATTTATCCAATTATCAAATGAATATATAGAAAATTAATCCAAGTCATATTGATAAAAAATTATTATGTTTGTAAAGTCATAAAAAATTTTAATTAATTTATTTGTTTATAAATGAATGCATATTTTTATTTTGTGCGGATATAATAAATACGATAAATAATAATAAACGACTTGGCAATGTATAAATAAATTTAATACGAATGTATTTGAATACTTTCGTATACAATGTCCACTTCGATTCCTTATAAAACTGAAACTTGTATTAAATATATTTTCAATGTTCATTCAGTTTTTTGTGTGCATCCCCTAATATCTTGTTTTAAATAAAATAATCGTGTAATATAATCGATAATGATAAAATGTAATATTTAACTTTGAAAATTTTCAAGCCTTTGCTACCAGTTAATTCCTCTATGTATTATACATATTACAAAAAAAGTATATTAAAACATTTTATTATAAATTTAGCAATTAAAAATTGCAAATAATAAAATTTAGCTTACACAAATACATAGAAATTACAATTAATTAAAATAAAATGATAGAATAAAACATATATCCTTAAACTGCAATAGATAGCAATTTTTTTTAACGATATTATTTTTTTTAATCTGTTCAGTGTGTGTATATGAGTGCCGCGTGGGGACGGGGGTCGGGGGGGGGCGGCGGTGGTGGTTGTATGTACATTAAATGTATTATGTACAATTTGCTAATAATTGATTTCTTAATAAAATGAACAAAATCTGAGATTCAAATAACAATATTAAAAATACTCAAATTTGAAATTACAATGCAAATTTAAATAATTGAAAAGCATAAAGAAAAGAATCCCAACAACGTCAGTTTACAAATGTAATTTAGTGTCAGATGGTTGGAATTCCGAGTATTTCATACATGTCTGAAATCGCAACAAAAGGACGACGTAAATAAAGTAAACCCGTCCATTTCTGAGTAACGAAAGCTACTCATATCTGATTGCAGCTACCGTTCTAGAGTCCCGCATCATCCTTCCTTCCTTTTTTCGCCTCCTTCGCAGTCTGCATAGTTTTTGTCGGACCTGAATTCTGGTAGATGAGACACGGATTCGCCATTCCGTTTCCATAAATATTAAAACGCTCTCGGGTCTCTATGACCCCTATGTCATTCTATTTCTACATAATATAGTCTGAGATTGTAATGAAGTGCAGCGCCATTAACAATGGGGTTAATCGGAATCATCGAGCTGGACAGTCTGGAGACTCATTTCGACATTTTGGTCTACCGACCATATCCTGTCATCGATGAGTAAACTTTGGCCAATAATGCATCTTTATTAATGGCCATGAAGTGTCTTGGTATTGAAAACGGACCTTACAATTGCGAGGGTATTTTGTGAAAAAAGTGGATTTGACGACTCATCATTCTTAACGTACTTAACGTATTTGCCGGCTTGTCAGACTCGTAGGTTTTTCTTTTCGATTTTCGAATTTTCAATTTCGATGTAGAATCTTTATGTTATACTATTAGTAAATGGAACATTTGATAAAGTAGTGAGGTCGATGAAAACAAATTTTGATTGCTATCACTGTTTCGTTCGTAATATAAATCATCGAAGATACTCTCCAATATACGTTCATAATAAACTTTTTTTCGAAAATATCCATATCCTGCGCTTCTTCGTGGCTCATTTACAAACGAATATTAGATGACATAAAAACCATTTTATATATACCACATGAATATTAGTGGTCGATTATTTTTGTAATCATCGAAAGCATTGTAATTTAACATTAATTTTTCAATATATCGATATTTTTTTGTTTAGAGCTCTATTACGTCTATACTCATTACCATTACGGGAAACAATAACAATTGAAACAGAAATTGCCATTTCGAGAGCCCATTGTTTTCTTTCTATTTATGATGCAACTTGTCTGAACTATTTTGATATGATATTTATCTTCAATATTTTAATACAACCATGCACGCACTATGTTTACATTTATTTCTAGTTACCCCAAAGTAATATCTGTTGATTTTCCATTGTTACGAGTTTATTGGATCTATGATTGATTGAAAAAATACACCTTTATTATGCATTTTCTTCGACAATTTTTTATTATTGTTATTTTTATTATAATATTGACATATCATTAAAAGTCGCAAATAACAAGATATATACCCTATGGTAAATACTAAAATATATAATTTTTAATGTTTAAACTAACTAAGATTATAACATTTAACAAAATTCTTTACTTTTATTTTATTAATATATCTAAGAATTCTTAGCTATTATACTACAAATTATACGCATTATATATTAATATATACGTTTAAGCTTGATTGTCTATAGTATATTCTATAAAGAAACAATGTTTTATAAAGTTTAATATTAATATAATTAACATTATCAAATTGGCCTTGTGTTAATAATGTACAATTTATATTTACGTTAGCAGATTTTTTATCATATTTTATTTTACATTTAAAAAATAAATATGTATAACACATAGTGGAATATTCATATGCATTAAAATTTTTTTTTTTTTATAAACGATTTAAATATTAGCAACTAAAAAAATAGTAAAGTCAATATATACTGCACACGTATATAATTTATTTATATATTACATTATTGTAAGTGCGCGTATATGTACACATATATTAATGTTGATAAATTGTTTGTATATAGTATATTTGATTTTAACAACATTTTAACAGCATTATTTCATCAGTGTTTACCATTACATTAAGCGGCAAAATTTTAACGAATAGGCAATTATAAATTTCTAAATTTCTATGAATTTGCAACTGAACGTACGGTTACCTATTAGGGGATTCCCCCCCCCCCCACATACTCCTAACCGTATTGTGTGCAATACCTCTATTCGTGTGTAGGTATATAGGATAGGTGGGTCCATTTTCGTGTTAGTGGATATTTGTGTGTACTGCATACCTCTACATGCATAGCTTATGTTATATGCTTAGAAGCATGTGCGCATACGTGCTCGTGACAAAATAAAATTCGTCAAGATATTTTATTAATTTTTCATTGCATGTATATAATTAATGAAAAAAATATAATAAGACACATGTAATCTTTTTATAAATTAATGTAATTCAGAAAATTCTTATTAAATGACTGTTTTCTCGCTTTCTTCTAAAAAAATTAGATGATTTCATTTAATTGATATATCATATAATTAATGAAGCCAAATGCAATTCGACAATACTTTCTTATTTATGTTGTTTTCCAAACTTAATAAAATTTAATACTAATAAATACATTATTAAAAGAATTCTTTTAATTAAAGCAAAAAAAATTATATTCTTGTATTATATAAACGTGTAATATTTTATTAAATTATTTGTTTGAAATAGAATAATTATTCATTTTCATCACAATGTATCTTTAGAAATGTACAAATAAAAGTATTAATAAAGTCTTATAGATGAGAAGTCCAAGTATAAAGGTTCACAAAATTTACCACACCAGTTACAAAATTAAAATCTCAATCATTTAATTTAGACATTTTCATCGTAATTCCAACTCTCTTCCGTCCAACTAACAGACAAAGTGAAATGCCATCAAACTCGAAAATTCATAATATGTTTGTCGTATGAGCTTTTCTATTAAAGTGGACGTATGCACTAGAGAATTGTACGTGCTTCCGGGGTTGTAGTGTTGGTTTAGGTAGAGACTTTCTTCTGTACACAGGAAGAATTTCCGGTATTAGATCCGAGCTATACTGACAAAACCTGTAAAAAGAGAAATAAGAGTCGACGTGAAAAAGAGAGAACGATTATATGTGTATTTACGAGAGAGCGAGAGAATGTGCGTGTGTGTGTGCGTGTGTGAGGAAGAGAGAGACGGGGGGGGGGGGGGTGTAGTACAACGAGGGAGGAAAAAATTAGAAATATAATAAAAGAGAAAGTAATGTAAAAACAAATGGCTAACTACATGAAACCAAGTATTAAAAGTAACGCGTAGCTTTTGATAAATTTCTATATAAATTTCTATAAATATATATATATATATATATATATATATATATATATAATATAAATATAATATAAATATAAATATAAACATATTTATATAAATTTATGTATACAAGTTTATGCATCGATTGCTGAATTTAGAATGTCAATAATAATGTACGAAGGAATGGCTTTAAAATTAACGCACACTCAAGGAATGTAATATTCCATGGAAATTAATATCGCGCAAAATCTATTTATAAACGGCAAAATACTGATTTAAAGTGAACACGTATTTCCAATATGTGTTTATTGGTGAATAGCTAAACTTTTTTCACGTTCTAATTAGTTTACATTAAGTGTGATATTAAAATAATACGTTTACAAATATCTAGTGCTTCATAATGCTGTATAATTGACGAGGAAAAATACAAATCATAAAGAAAAGAGCATAAGGATAGGTAAGTAAAAGCGTATGAGGGATAATGGTTAAAGGATAAAAATCGTGAAAGATAAGCGGCGTTGAACCGAAGTAGTCATTGAACCGATGTAGTAGAAACGAAGAAAAATGTGCGCATGAAATTTGAGTGATTTCGTTGACGGGTGGAAGGAGGTTAGAGCTATTACCTCTCAAATGCAAATATGAAATGCGCGAAGGGCATGAGACGACGAATGTCACATAAGGCACGACTATAAATCCGGTATATTACAAAACAAAAGCGGTCCGTTCGAATTCGAATGGACGCTGCTCTACGCATTACGTATTTATATTGGTGTCAGAGGGCGTTAACATTCATCTAATTATCCCTAAGGCTGAAAATATATACAAAGTTTACCGAGCCTTGCTCGACTATATTAATAATATAGCCAATAATGTCTTTACGAATGGAAGTTCGCAAAAGTTTTTGCATAAGAATACTGCTACTGCAGCTGAAAAAGGAATAAAGATTTGATGAAAAGTAATCGTTTACTTCTTGTTCTTTAGAACTTCTTCGAAGTGAAGCCAGACACCTAATGGCGTACAACACGTTACACTCATTAAATCTGAGTTTTTATGTAAGAGTTGGTCGCTCAATTTGCATACAGAATAACATCTGAACTAAAACTAGATAAGATGTAAGCAGAGTAATAATGTATGTCAATATACTCGCAGTATACATGTGCATTTATCCCAGCATACATAATAATGCTCCACAGAATAATTAGTAGAATTAGCATCTAATATTGTTGAGAAGTTTAAGCGCGCGGGCTGGTAATCTTGAAGGATCGGCCGTTCGTTTTGCGAAAGCTGAATAACGATGTATTAGCGTTATAGGCTTAGAGGTTCGCGTGCACGAGGCTGAGTCGCCGTTTTCGTAGGTCAACAGTTCTAACTGTTTCTAAGTCCCGAATTTTCGCCAGTCCAGAGGCTCGCCTCGTCCTTGCCTTTAAACGCTTTGAATTTCAACGCACGCGCCAAGCAAGCGCAGTCCCCCGTTCAACAGCGAGCCCACGTACGAATTCCGAGTCTCCAGGAATCCAGTCGATTTAAAAGTTCGAAGCGGTCGATCTGGTATGGCGAGGCCAGGGCCCAGCGGCCCGAGCATCCAAACCATAATGCGGACCGTGTAATTACCGGGCGGGGTGGGAGGAGCCGCTCGTACGGGGCTACGAGCCAACGCGTACGAGTGCGCGCGCATACGCTCGTTCACGGTCGACTAATGCATTGTATCGCGATATTTGCGCGCTAAAATTATGATTCGATCGGCGGGTGGTTGCGGCCCCGGCGGGACGATCAAAGGGCCCTTAACGCGCCTGCGCGATGATCACCGGCTGTACCGCCGCCACGGTGAGAGGGGAACGAGCGGCGGGGAGAGGAAATTCAATAAGGGCCCAGCACGCTAAAGAGGAAGACTTCTCGAGGCTCCGTTCGTCCTTGCCTGTATCGTGCGCCTTTCCTTCTTCCGAGCGTAACTCCCCCTCCTCCAGCGCCCTCCCCGGACCACCTCCCACAATCCGCACCCACTCGCTCTCTCTCTCTCTCTCACTCACTCTCTCTCTCTCACTCACTCTCTCTCACTCTCTCCGTGAGCCGCAATCGTTGCTGCCTCGAGAGACACCCCTCGCCACTCCAACCTCAACCCAACCGCGTCTTGCTCTGTTCGACGGCGGTGCTCCGTGGCCTCACCTCCTCGACGCATGCGCGCACAGCCATTTTTCGTAAGTTGTTATTTTGCAAAACGTGTTTGGCCGCGAATTTAATAGATTCATTTCTCTTGCCGAGGGATATTATCAACAGAGTCTGGCTTAACTATACCGCGCCTCTCCCGCTCTCGAGACTGTAATTTATACTTTTAACGTGAAGTTTCAATCATCGGGTAATCGTGTCCGTAGTTCAGTATTTATTGCGATTATGGTTCTTTTCGGATTGAAGTCGGATGAGAACGAATAAAGAATAAGTCAATGTAAACGAAACGCTTACCTTGCAATATTTGATATTCCTGCTTAATCCTGCATTAACGAGCTCGACTTAACTCAATATTACAATCCAGTAATTATGGCAAAATAACAATAACAACTTTTTTACGATAAATGCCGATTATCAATAATGATTCTACTTTAGTCGTTATTATGGCTTACATTTTTCTTTCAATACATTCTGCAAATAGTATTGAAGTACTTTTTTTTTTTTTTTAATACTTTTTTAATTATACCACATATTCCACAAGTTATTAATAGTATTTAAGTTTAGGTGACTTCCAAAGTCGCTTGAAGAAACTTATTTTATTTTTCTAATGCCACTGAATAAGTTTAACCTTCAGGAAAGGAAATTCAAATCCAAAATTTCATTATCGAAGATCCAATTTTAGATAATTTCAACGTTTGATTCGTAAACACATTTGGACTATGTCTCTATTTTATCACCACCCGATATATGAAGTGTAACGTAATCTGAATATAAATTACGCATAATATAATGTAGAGCAAAACGCTATAATAATTCTGTATCGGAAATTGTCATTTCTTCTACGTGTTGAGCAATGTATGTTTACTCACGAGGTTTTCAAATATGATGCAATAATAGCGCTATTAAACTTAACTGCCGCAGCATAGGTATTCTTTATTGTAAGGGAATACAAAAAAAAAAAAAAAGGCACGCAATGAAATTTTACAACTAAATAATTATCTTTATTAATGCATAAAAAGTAATGCCACACTCAACACGTTCCAATTTGGTTATTAAAATAATTATAATATATAAACCATCTCGAGGTGTAAAAATGGAATATTTTACGACTCCAATCGTGCGAGTAATTAAAGAATCCAGTACAAATAGAAAAGCCCCGGAGAGCAAATGTTTTCTCAAGAAATTTCATTGCCGTTAGCCCAAAAAATCCGAGTTTCACATTTCCAAATGTACAAAGAAACGTCAACCGAGCTCACGTATATTCGGCAATCGCATGCTCGTGCATGTGCGTCCGTGTGCGCGCGCGAGCAAGCAGAACACGGAACCGCAGAAAGACGAGCACCTACGAGCTTCGGTCGAAGACGTCTCTCCTTCCCTCTTGTCAGCTTTAGGGGAGGATGGAATTTCCATGGGTCCGAATGTGTGGTCGAGCTGAAAAAATCGCCGTTCGCTGCTTTTCCCGAGAAGGGAAAGCGCGAGGAGAGGTGGAGGGATTTAAGTTTTGTTCGTTCGCTATTTCAACAGAACGTGAAAAAAGACCGCAGAGCGGCTACTCGCCGTGGGCAGTTCCTCCCTTGCATTTAACGAGTTTCGTGGTCGAAAGAGCGAGCGAACTCCTCGCCGCAGGACGCAAGAAGCTTTACCACGGCTTCAGTCATGGTCCTATGTGTACTTTTCTGCCTCTCTGCGAGTGTGCCTATATATATATATGTGCGCAAGGTTCGCGAGTTCCCGCCGAGGGAAAAATAGTCATTTAGAAATCTCCATTTGTAACGGTGTGTGAACCCAACGTAAAAAACGAGATAGATAGACTGAAAACGAAAAGTGAGAGAGAGAGAGAGAGAGAGAGAGAGAATATTAATCCAGAGTGCTCAATTTTACGCTATTAGTGGGGTATGCTTGTGTAACAATAGGCTCGATGATAATACCTTAGAGTATAGGCTTACAAGATACGATGCTGAGAAAAAGATCCGTCACATTTTTTTCACCAATACTATTTTTATAAAATGAATGCTACATATAATTTATAGAACCGCAGGAGCACGCACGCACACACGCACACACGTACAAACATCAACAGATTTATATGCGTGCGCACGCGCCCGCGCGCGCCTGTGTATTTGACTGAATAACAAATTCTGTTTAATTTTTTTTTCTACTTAACAGTAAATCTACTAAATAAAATTGTAATTCACTTTATGTTTTATAAATTATAACATTTTTAACAAAATTGTATTATTATTAAAATTTGAAGTAAAAATTTTATATTTATTAAAATAAATTAACTACTAACTATTAAATTAGAAACATCACAAATTATGAAAAAAAAGACAACATGAAAGCCACGAATGACGTATTTTCTAATTTCTACTCATTTATAAATAAAGAATTATTTATAGTTTGTTTATAATTTGTTTTATTTATCTATGATATATTCTTGAAATCAATGTTAGGAAAACAGAATATTCATCTAAAACTTTGAATAGTATATTATATTTAAAATTACTTCTTATTTCAATTAAATAAAAAATTGCAAACGATAATTACAATCATTTAAATTAAAATATTTTATATTAAAATATTTTGTATAATTTTCATACAGACTTTAACAGTATAAAATTTGCATTGAAAATAAAAGAAAATCTCATTTTATTACTATAAAAATTTAGTACCAAATATTAAAACTTCCAGAAATTTAATTTAAATTCATTTTGTATTCATGAACATTAAATAAAGTCATGTTATTATCGCCCTTTGCTTTTAAAAGAGCCAACATTAAAAATATCATGGAAAGATATTTGGAGCAAAGCAGGATGAAATATGTAAAGAATATAGGAAATTACGTAATCATGAGTTAGAGGAATTTCATATTTTACTCAATATTGTCGGAGTAATTAAATTACGCAGATTAACATAGCTAAAGCATACAGTTGGAACAGGAAATGAAAGAGTATTATATACTGTTTTTATAAAATGAAAAAGAAAAAACGGGAAAGTGAGAGACCTTTGGATTGAGATAGAAGATGAGATAATAATATTAATATGACTTTAAGAAAAGTATAGGATGACTAATAATGAGAATCATGCATAAATATAGCATTGAACAGGGAAAATGTGACATTCTTTTTCTAACGATGTGATAAACTTTCAAACTCTTTATAACTTATAATAATCATTATTATGAAATAACAGGAATAAATTGTTTTTTTCCATTGGCTGATTATAAGGCACTAGACAAAATTTCATTACTTATCTAAATATTGGCAGCTGAAGCTTATCCGAAATTAATAAAATATTATGAATTATGTATTTGCCATTTACTATTTGGTAAGGAAATTTATAAGTATTTTTATGAAGAACAAAAGACTTAAAAGATATATACGTATTAAATAATTATCTCACACATATTTCTATATGCAGTATTCATTTATTTATACGAAATATATTTCAGTTAAATTTTCTTATTTCGAAATTGATGTATATTTTCTCTGAAATCAATCATACAAAGTCAATATGTACATTTAATTTGTTTAAATAATATGTTATAATACACAGGCGCGCGCGCGCCGCACACACACACACTCTCTACATCTATATATATATATATATATATATATATATTGTATAAAGCGCGAGGGGAATCATTACGAAACATTAAGTAAAATTAATGACTTTTGATGAAAGTGTGGACTTCCCATATTCCCCTCGAACATCTTTATTTGCCATTGTCGCAACTAACAACAGTCGATTTATCCTGATTAACAACAAGACATAAGTGCAACGTTCCGCATGGGAACGACATCCGCCTGGAATACATTGGAGCGCAAAAACGAAGCGCACATAAGAATATAAAGAGGAGAGTTAGAGCTACCATCAGCAAGGAATAATTTTTCATTAAACGATGCGTTCGCGCTTTCACTTTTAACACGAGCAAAACACACAAATAAAATCGAGGCGCAACGCTCCTCTTCATTATAAGGCGTCCTACCGAGCGACTGTCGAAAGGCCGCAAGGGATATTTCCGTGGCATCCCGTAGGCGCATTGTACCTAGGTCGCCCGAATACATTCAGACGTCAAAGCCTTTGAATGCTGTTAGATTTTTATTTGAGAATCGGCCCGGCTGCGGCTCCCGGAACCCCATTCAAGTGCGCAAGCCCGGAGGTGGCCTACGATGCGTGGGACGCACCCAAGAATTGGGCCAACGGAATTTAATAGTATTGGTCAGGTCCCCCCTTTGGCTCCCACTTACGTCCCCGTCCCTCTGGACTCTCACGTAAACCGATCGCGGCCTCGTGGAAATGATCCACGAACGCGGCTTGGTTACGACCACTTTTAATTAGCGGCTCTCTTTCACCCTCAGCCCTCCTACGCATCTAACCCTTCGTCCCCCTCGGCCCTTAATACAGCCGCCGCCACTGTTATCGCGTCCTTGCAACTTTTCTAATCAACGGCTGATCTGATTGCCGCTTTTGTTGCTGTCTCGCGCAGATGCTGGAGCGCCTCAATTTTCGAGAAGCTATAGCTCGCTCCGACTGCCGTTGCGCAAAATTTTATTAACACAACGATACGAAAGGGGGTCTGAGTGGGAGAGGAAGAGAGAGAGAGAGAGAGAGAGAGAGAGCCTGAGGGTGGGAGACAACTAACGTAACATTTAATTTACAGATATAATGCTTTTAGCGGCGAAGGTGACTTATATAAGATTATCATTCCTTCAGCTTTTTTCTTCTTTTTCTTTACATCTTTCTTAATTTTTAAAGCAGAACAAGGAGAACGTTATTGAACTATTTTTCGGATTACATAACTTAGAGGGCATAAAGTTTTTTCAAATTGCTTCGGTAATATAGCTTTTCATTCTATTGTGTAAGTTGGGAATTAATATTTTTTTCTCTCTGGATAAATACAAAACTAGGCATAATAATAAAAATATAATACTCCTAAGAGTTCTATTAAGCAAAATAAAATCTACAATTTTATTTCATTAAGAATACAATTTATTGTATTATTACTAAATATTTAATGCTTTTCACAGATTTAACGACATATCACTAGTTTCAAAAATAAAAATTGTTTTTAATGTAAATATTTGAAGAATTAATTCCAATACAAAAATTTATCATTTAAATAATATATATAATTTCATAAAAATTAAGCAATTAACACAACAGTGTATATTTTTATCGCAAAAATATTACTCAATTTAATAGTAAATGAAGGTATAAATTATTCTGTAAATGTATTATAAGATGAGAAAAATTTTAAATAAGCTCTGATAATAGGCTATACGTGTACCTCAAAAAACTAAGAAAAGTTCATTTCTTCCACAATAACAAATAAAACACGTGAAATATCAATTAGATATTATTTAAAACTTTTTTTCTTTAAATTAGACTTTGAAATGACAATATGTTTTTTAATAAGATAGCGCATAAAATTATAAAACATTTATGCATTATAGTTTTATGGGCAAACTTATAAGTTTACTATTATTATTATTATTTTAAACTTTCTACGCTTAATGTAGGTGAATCAAATGTTCATATTATAATTGTAATTTATCATAAACAATATACTATGTTATTTTTATCGTTTTCAATCATATCTCTTACAAGTCTCTATGCGATTAATAATTTTAAGCATTATAAAATAATAATGTAAGAGCAGATCCAAATC
Organism: Ceratosolen solmsi marchali; assembly: GCF_000503995.2. NCBI lineage: Eukaryota > Metazoa > Arthropoda > Insecta > Hymenoptera > Agaonidae > Ceratosolen > Ceratosolen solmsi. The sequence continues at coordinate 4,925,950 of NW_011948420.1, forward strand.
GTAATATTTTATATAATATTAATACGAATGAATTTAAAGTAATGAGCATCGAGAATAATTATGCAAAGATGACGTACCATGTACATGGAAAATTTTTCCCAATGATTTGGTCACTGATCACTCGACTATAGCCTCAAACGATAATTCTCCTCTCGATTTTCATTTCTGCGTGCATCAAGACCAATATTGAAATCTCGATTCTCGGGGCAAGAGTCACGATACAAGTGACGCAACGTCTTAAGGTCACGCAATTGCTTCCTCCCAGCTCGGCTTGACCTTCGGTTTCGAGTCCAGGGCAGCAAGTCGACGGCCAACGGAGGAAAAAAAAAATTTGGGACGTGAAATTTGGAGATTGACCGAGGCAGCGAAAAACGGCTGCGCCTGGGCTCCTCCGAGAGCACTTCTTGCGAGATCCGCGAACTCGCCGATGAAATTAGTCCGAGCCGAACGCGCCTCCGCCTCGGAACGCTCGAGAATCGATTTCTCACAGTGCACGTCGGAAATCGATTTCGTGCGCATCGACGCGTAAGGCTGGGCGCATCGCTCCGCTCTTTCTCCACTACACTGGCCTGGCAGGACAAAAAAGGGAGCACGAATTCGCAAGATCCAAGGATCTTACGAGCTGGACGAGAGAGCAGCCATCCAACTTTGCGAGCTCTGCGAGAGTTTTCAGCATCTCGTATCTGCACTCTATCTATATTGATAGTCTGAAAATGCTTCTGTCTTTTACACGAACCTCAGCGAAATCCTACCCGTGTTTGCTCAATTCAATAGAGCTCGTACAAACGCACTTTTTCTCTTTTTGGGGCATTCTTTAACAATTGCCCGTTCTTTCTTCAGCCAAGTTTTATTTAATTGCAATTATTACGTTGCATTAACTTTTTATATTGGCAGATGTTTATACCGTCGATTTCAAAAGTATTTATTTCAACGTCGCTCATAAATAGTTCATTCTCTATTTGGATTGATTTAATAATAAAAATGTACTTTCGAGAATAGCATAAACACTATTATCTTCTTGCGTAAATAATGAAAATTACTATTGAAATTAGGCATTGTTAAATATTCTATTACGCCCAATGTAATATCCGTTTTTCGCCCATTGGCAATTTAATTATTAATAAAAACTTTTTATTAGAAAAAGATAGGTCGTTACGATGCAATTGAAAGTAATTGTAGAAAATTTTACATTTTAGTAATAAACTTTCAGCCAAAGATACTTGAATTGTCTTTGAAAAATGACTTAACCAACACGAAAGGATATTTAAGACAAATAATTAATATGAGTATTTAAAATTAAATTTTGGACCTAAGGGAAGTGATTTATGGAGGCAAGAAGCTAATACTTATAATTTAAAAGTAATTGTAGATGTTTATTTCTATAATAATATAGTACGTTTAATTTTTCACGAGGAAACGTCAATTTTCATTCGAAATTTTTGTCGAGAGCCATTTTACAAGTTTCATTTTATTTGTAAAATTATTTTCCAATAATTATAAACATTAATGTGCCTCGTACTCAAACCTATCTTATTTAATTATAATAAAACTATATTATAAAGGTAATTATATGTTCTGAAGCATTATATTTTGATAATGCAAGGATTGCAATAATAATAAGTATTAAATAATGTCGAACCAAATATCCACATCATACTTGAATTATTCATCATCCGAGGAAAAAATTGACCTACAAAGCAAGCTAATTAATTCGTATATAAGTAACTTTGCTTATAAGGATTATTTCCTCGCTTAATTAATTAATTAAGTTTATTGTGATATTTTAAATAGTCGACTCAATTGTGTCGAATATTTGATCTAGTATATTTAATAAATCATACATAAAAATGACCATCAAATAATTTATTGCTATTATTTTTAACTTATTTAGATTATAAATTATTAATTGATATTATGTTTCTTAATACATTAATACAGCCAATTCATTTGTTTTCTACGGACAACTTTGAAGTTTTAAATATCATCGTTATTGTATTAGCCTGCTAAAATTTATATTTTATGAGAATATCATAACCTACTTATGCAAGTTTAAAGTAATAAAAATAACAAATATTTATGCATAATTTATTCGAACAAAGTATCTCCAATGCAAATTATTTGTAACTATTATAATTAAAATTAGAAGTATCAAGTTGTATACAATACTCTTAAATAAGTATTTCTCAAGTTTCATTAAATATTGAACATAAATGAATAATATAAAAGGAAATTTCTGCATTTTCCTATATAAGATAATAGTACATAATACAGTAATATCTTCTATCTCGTAATATTCTAACTTTTAAATAATAGAATTGGCCTTTTATTTCTTGGATATGATAACAAATTCATATAATAGAAAATCAGAACTTTAAGTAAAGAGATTAGACGATTAGAAATTGCAAATCAGAAATTAAATTCAAAGAATTATCTACAAAACAGAAATGGCATGTTAGAAATTCAAAAAAATCCACTGTAAATGCACTGTAATAATCATCGTAACATCTTCTAAAGCATTTTAATGATTCTTTTATGGAATCAAAAAATTTTATATTATTATTCAATCTTTTAATGTCAATAACATAGTGCAGTTTCATTTTTTTCCCATTGCATAATCTATCTTTAAAGTATTGATAAAAAAAAAAGTTGTATCCTTCAAATCATGAGTAAATAATTAATTAAAAATATATCTAACAATTCAGTATATTTACATACTCTTTTTTTTTTTATATTGGATTAAAGCAAAATATAAAATAACGTAAAAATTAATTTATTTGTTGGCTTATGGTATGAAAAAATATCGTACTTTTATACACGAAGCTGTAAGTTTCTACGTAACTACATTCTTTCCAATATATTGCGGTCCTTTATAAATGAAAGATGATAAATAAGGTAAATTTTTCTCCTATCAAGGTTAATTACTTAGTTTAGCTATCCATAATGGATTCTTTAACAAACGGATCATTGAAACATGATTGATTTTCATAAAATTATGTTTGTACACAGTAGTAATATTATATAATTCCTATTTTAATTACCATGTATATAATATATATTTTTAACAATTTAACTTCAATTTAGATAAATAAGAAATAAAGAAGCAACTTTACATCAGGCTATCGTTGCTATTTATAATCGATAAAAAAATTTGAATCGGAATTAAATGCACCTCGTGAAATATATTTATGATAATTGCAAAAGTTACCTCGACCTCTACAAGTAAATTATCTTTTAACTACATAATCTAAAAAAATACACGTATGTAAAAGATTATTTGATTAAAATGTGTCGAAACTTTTTACCAAATTTAGAGATTCCATCTTTGTGATAATCCTTTTTAGATCAAGATTTATCCACCACATTCATGGGCAATGTTGCTAATTAAAATTTTTTACAATGCTTGCAAGCAATTTATTTTAAAATTAACTGAATTAAATCCATCCGAACACGTTACCCAAAGAAAAGAAAAAGAGAAGAGAACCCGTTAAGGAAAAGGAAAGAACGAACTCGGCACTCCAAGTACACGTGTCCATTTTTTTCGGCAATCAGCAAGAAAGGGAAAAATGTAAGAAAAAAAAAACAAAATATAAAAAAAATAAAAGAAGAGGCTAAAAAGATACAACAGATTGCAATATCTGCAATACTGCATTGTTCTTTATCCATAATTGAGCTACGAAACAAATGCAGCGAAATTTGCGGAATAAAAGTGACTGATTCTAAGTCTTCACCTGAGAAATTCTTGAGGTTGTGGGCCATAGCTGAGTATCTGAATCTGCATGCAAGTCAAACAGCAACCATGTGACAGACGTCGCTCTACGGCCTCCATACGGTATGATGAAATGGTAGAGAACATTGCACGATAAGCGCTGCGTCACACCGTTTGAATTGCTAATGCTTTGCCCGTTATGTTCTGTCACCCTTAGCTCCTGCACGGCTTCACGTTTTTTTAAGATCAATTTGTATAAGTTTCGAGTATGAGGTATAGCAGCCATTGTGTGTATTACGAAATATAATAATATCTGGAGCAAACGGTATAGAAGAACCTGTTTCTGAATATATTAATCCTTACTTAAATATAAAATATATACAATCATTATATATCTATTTATTTTTTATGTGTTTTTATGTATACGTATATACATATATATATATATATATATATATATATATATTTACATATGGAATCATATTTTTTATAAATATCGATTTATTTGATATTTTTTAGTGTGCCCATTTTACTAATAATATTAAATTTTATCAAAACTACATTTATTTTACTTTTTTTTTTTGGTTTTGTTTTGTTTATCATTCATTACTAATGCCTTTAGAAATTTCAAACGTTAATTAACATAAATTTATTAGCATTTTTTATGCTGACATTTGATTCACTGTTAAATCAATCACCATAAAAGATACCTCAAATCGTCATAATCATGTGATTTATTTGTAATATTTGCAAAAAAATTCCTTAAAATACGATGTTTTTGTATACAAGTAATACACTCAAATTTGTTCGTATTCTCATGTTTTAACTTGCTATAAAATCTCACTTCACGACTTAAATATAAATCCTTAATCTACTGTCTAAATAATTATTGATACTACAATAACATTTATAATTCCAGGGGATTTTATTCGCATATTACGATTCTAATTTGTTTATTGAAATACAAGTATCGGTATTATATAACAGGAAATAGAGTCGATAAAAGGCACACGAGACATGAATAATAATGTAATCGGCAAAATCCTTGTGAAAATAATCCTCGTCAGTTGTTACTTTAATAAATCTTTAATTTTACCCATAAAGTAGTACAGAGTGATAAAGTTAAAAGTAAATTTTGGAATAAGACTTCGAAGACGAAAGATCATATCGTATTTTGCACAGGCTAACGTAGTTAGAACTACATCTGCAGTTCCAAGAAACAACTTCCGCTCCATTATACACTTCACTTTAACAACATGTACAAAGTTGTTAAAAAGATTTTATAAAAAGTGAACATTAGCGTTACAATGTATGTGGTACATATGTGGCAATTATCGTTTAAAAAATAAAATAAAATTACTTATTTGTGTGTATTACTTGCTGATTAAGAATGTTTTTAAAATATGTGGTATATACAGAAAAATTATTTTCAGGATCAATAAGATATGTAAAATATTACATTTAGAAAACAAAAAAAAAAAAATAAATAAATAAATAAGAATTGAAACTCTTCAGCAAACAAAGTAATAAGTGAAAGAAATAAGTGAAAATTAAAACAATAAAAAATATCACAGCCTAAAATCATGATAAATTTGCAATAACGTGTATAGGTTAATATTTTAGGAATGAAAGCAGATCGTTTGATAAGAATTGATCTTGAGCCGTAAGAAAAATGAATACTTCATTTATCTAATAAACGCTAGAAATAAATAAACAATAGGAAAGTCCCTATATAATACATTCTTTTCAAATTAAAGTTAAGAGAAATAAAGTGAAACTTGGAGATTTTTCAAAGTCAGCGTATTGACACGCAATTCATACGAAACACAATTGGAATTGTAAAATATTTTCTTACATATATGTAATCTATAAATTATCCTATAATTTGTAACCTAAAATAATTTCTTTCTCCATATTCAAGAGGAAGAATGACTGCGTTTCGACAGGCACGAGCTATGCTTTACAATATAATGGTAGGGTATGAAATAAATCATCGGGATAATGCAGGAATCTGGGAAAATCCGTAAATAGAAAGCAACCTAGGAAGTTTCTCTTGCCGAAGTCCTTGGTGTAGCCAGGCATTATCAAAGCGAAAAAGTAGCGGTTAGTTTCGTAGCGTTATTCGAAAATCTTATTGTTCGCCGTATCGCGCGACTGCCTGCAAGAGACGTCGGGTGCAGAACATGCAGTGCGGGCCAACATAAGACGGGGGCACTCGGACGGCAGAATGAAGATCCCGGCGGCTCGATTAGATAATTGATATTAATTTATCCACAGTAGCGTGTAGCCTCCCCCGTAAACGTGAGATTTACTCTCTCACTCACTCACTCACTCACTCACTCACTCACTCATATTAAACCGGTGGTACGGTCTAATGCAACCAGCTTTGTCTTCGGACCATTCTGGTGGCTGGAATTCGCTCAGTCACTTTGAGGGCGCGCTTGCATTTGCTAGCCGATAAGCGAGATACAACGACTTCAGCAACTATTTCCAGCTTCCTAACTCTTCTTGTTTTGATAATCCGTTTGATGGTCCAAGCGGGTATTATTCATTTCTGCCGCGAGGAGTTCATTGGTGAAAGCCAATTATCTCCCATGCCGGCTTAGCGTCCTCCCCCTTCTCATCCTCCACTCATGATTATTCTGCGCGGAAGTGCGAGCTACGTATGCGCGAAAATTTCCCCATCTTTTTTACTGTGGTCGATCATCGATAAGTGTCATTGAATCATGGTTTTATTCCAGCGCGTGTAATCCTTTTTGAGAGGACAAAAGCGTTAGTATTTGATGTAGAGAGTCATAGAAATTTAACAGGCTGTTTTCAATGAATGACAGGAAGGTGTTTTATATCGGTAAATTAAAGAGCTACCTATGGTTTATTAAAATAAATATTTTATAAAGATTTCATTTTATTAACATTTTTCCCCTTGGATAATCATAAACTTAATCCAATATTTTTAATGTAATAGCTGCTTAAAATGTACAGCTTACAAATATTGATTTCAGTATGAAATACATTCGATTGTGAAAAACGTTGATTCATTAAATAGTTGAGTAATTTTACTGCGTATTATGACATCTATCAAGATTTTTTTAAATGGTTAATTTTAACATGTATATGTTTAAATTATAAAATTCCACTAATTGCAATATCAATAATCGATCGATTAACCACATACTTTTTTTCATCTAAATATAAAACTTTAGAAATGACGTTTATGAGTGATTTATTAAAAATTTCGTCATATGTCATTATATCTACTATATATATATATATATATAATTATATGTAATATCTATTGATAATTCAATTCAATTGCAGGGTCAATACTCTTCGATACAACTATTATAATCAATAGAAATTGATTCCTATAACTTCTACGTAAAATGGATGTATTCTATGTTCGGTCTAATAATTCGATCTAATACCGGATTAATGACAAATATATCATTAATATACACATAGTATAAAAATTATTAAAATATTTAATTTTTATTGAATTCATAAACTTATTTAATCATCTTTTCAACCTTTTTCAAGTATTCACTGATAAACACTTAATTTTTAAAATATATTTAACGAAATGTTTTTTCTGATTGAGCAAATTTTTAATACATTTTAATATTAATTTATAATACATTATAATATATATAAATATATAATAACATATTTATAATGCATTAATATTTTATAAATAAAATATTTTAATAATCTTTATAGTTTCAACTATAATTTGTTAAAATAATGATAAACTTGTTTATGATAAATTATATATGTGTACATATAATAAAAATGTGAGTTATCTCAGCATAGTCATAATTATATGATAGATTTTATTTATTTTATAGTAAACAAAACAGAATTCCGTTTTTCAAACTTATTAAATAGCATTGTCAACTCAATTGGTAAATTAATGTAAACATGTATTTAAAATCATTTAAAACACACACGCACACACTCGCGCGCGCGCGCATATATATATAATAATAATAAATCGGGTCAACCGATATGGTTCGAATTCCTATTGATAGTCAAAGAGAGTTTCAAAATTTTTTTTTACAATTTATGCTTTATTAACTACATTATATATTATGTAACCAATATTTTCATTTATATTACATTTGTATCCGTTATATTATATTAAATTATATTACGAACCACATATTAAACAAAAGATACATGAATTAATTACGAAAATTAAAAGTATTCATACTAATTGTAAAATTATCTTAACAATCAGTTTAATTAGAAATTTATAAAAAAATATGTAACATATCTTACAATTACAACGTTGAATTTTATTCTCAAATTACAAACATACGTTATAGTACTCGATACAAACTAAATATCATGTCTCTTTAACATTTAGTGAACGTGAGTTGCGAACGGATGAACGAAAAGATAATGAATGTCTCTATTGCTCGGACAAGAAACATAGAGTCAAACTAAATAACGAAGAAAAATATATTATCAGTGTACAAAAGTTAAAGCAAAAATGTTAAAAATTTATATATATATTATTTAGATATATTAATTAATAAGCACTAATGGCGTAATTGAAATATTGATTAATGATCAGCTTGCAGTATCTAGAGTATTTTAATACTAAAGAATTACTCAAACCTGTTATCTACCTATACATTTACGGAAATCAAGACTAAAATTTTAATTGTATGTGAAAAAGAATATTTAATAGTGATGAACATAATATATCGATGAAATATAATATACTGTATATGTTTTAAAGTTTTTTTTTTTTTTTTTTTTTTTTTTTTTATATAATAAATAAAATAAAATTTTATAAAAAATTATTATAAGCTTACAAATTAATGAAATAAATGATATTGTTTATATACAAAGTTTCAATAATTTCGGGATAAAAAATAACATAAACATGGAAAATCTAATCAAAATTATACAAACATTTCTTTTGTTAATATTAATAATATAATTTTCCATTGAATTGTATTTAATAAAATATAATTAGTACAATATTATAATTTTCTTTAATACATTTTAACATTGATTATTAATTATATTGTTATATATATATATATATATATATATGTATACAATTAGTTTAGCTAAAATTAATGAAAATTTGTCATCGGAAGATAGTGAATTATACTTTATTTGTTTGAAAATGTGAATATATGAAATTTATTTTATAAAATTGTTTGCACAGTGAGCTACATATTTTAATCAAATTTTGAAGAATCTCTTCTAGTAAAGAGTAATGAAAGTTATTGCATGCAGTTTCATGATTTATTATTTACCATGGATGCAAAAGTGAAACATTTCTATCTATAAACACGAAATTCCACACAATTATCACTTATCTATTAAATACTTCCTTTTTTATAATCTGCATTCATAAAGTATATAGTAGTATTTTTATCATATACAAATGACTACTATCTAATTGTATTTTTTAGTTTTTCACAAAACATGATATTGATATATAAATTGATAGTTCCAAGATAATAATATTTTTTCAGGCAGTACATGCAGTAATTATACTACTCTTATAATAGTAAAGCAATTACAAAATGCAATAGAAACTTGTGATAAAGTAAGCGGAAAGTCTAAAAAGAAAACAAAACAAAAAAAAAATTTAATTTTTTGAGATCCGTACATTAAATTATAATTTAAAAATTGTTATTGTCAACAATTGATTAATGTAATATTATGTATTTAAAAGTGTAATATTGTGCACAAAGCTTATTTTCTGTAATTCTTAATGAAAATTTGTGAACTAAAATGAAGGCTGAAAAATTTGTATACTTAACGGCGCTTGCAGCTTTTTAATTATTGTTAATTTGAAATTATTTTGAATTACTTTGATATTATTTGTTACACATACATGCATTTAGATGAAAATGAAGTTTTTATGTCTGTTTGAAAAAATATTCCTGATAAGATGCATTAAATAATTTAATGATTGATTTATATGCTCGTATTGAATGAATATAGTATATTGAAGTTAAATGGCAATTCATAAATTTAGAGTAATAAAAGTAAAAACATCGATTGTCTCGAATGAAAATGAAAAAACAGTTTTAACTTCAACGAGTCGCTTCGTGTTTACTATCAGAATAAGATAAATTCTGAATAACCTACATAATGAATATTTTCTTCTTATCTTTATAACATTTTACGAGATCGTTTTGAATTATTCATTAATATAAAATAAAGTATTAATTTTAAGACAAGAATTCTAATTATTAATTAATAAGTCGTTTCAGCAGTTTATAAAATGCAATTACTAAGAAGCCGTGTAAAATCTCAACGTTGTGCGCGTTTTTTTTTTGTTTTAATTGTTTAGTTTTTTTATTTTTGTTTTTGTTTTTGTTTTTTTTTTGTTTTTGTTTTTGTTTTTGTTTTTGTTTTGTTTCGTTCAAAATATAAACGCTTTTATCGAAGGTTTCATCAAAGATCGACTGTTGATCTCGAAATAATATTCGAAGGATTATCGTTCGAATCTACCGGCCTGCTACATTTATCCATATCCGCGGGCATCCTCGACAAGTACGAGCGCGTACGTAAAGCCGTAATCACAATTTACAAGCGAAATGCTGCTAAATGAAGGTGCGCAGCTAACGAGCGAAAAGGGTCGAGTGAAGTGATCGGCGATGAAGTGCCCGCGGGGCCGCCAAAGCCGCTGAAAAGTCACTGAAGAGGCAGCGTGGAGGCAATGAAGAGGCGCTGAAAGCTAAGATACGAGCGGAGGAAGCAAGGAAACGGAGGCGAAAATAAGCGGAAGCGCGGAGATACAGCGACTCAGGGTCGACCGGTGCACCCGCATTTTCCACATACTCGTCTCCCGTCGCCGCGGCCGTCGCCGTCGTCGTCGCCGTCACCGCGGTTGCCGCCGCCTCCCCCGCCGCTGCCGTCGCTGCCACCGCTGCCGCCGCTGCTACCGCCTACACCTCGCGCATGAGGGCTGCGATAGGCTCAAGGCCAAGGACGCAAGATACGTGCGATGCATAGCCGAGTGCCCCCGTGAAGGCGTCGGGAACTCTGCTCGGATAATTTTTGCACGAGAGGCAGGACGAGCGCCGCCGACAGCGACTGTCCTCTCCCGTATTTTACGCTTACGGACATCGCGGCTGAATGAATGCGGCGGCCGCCTATAATCGCTGGACTCCAATGCCGAGGCCGGCGCGACAATTCCGCTCACCTGGACGTCACGAGGACATTGCCACGGCGTCGGGAGATCGGTAGCTGTTGGTCCGGAGTTTTTCGGAATCGTGCGAACCTTTATTCGTTCAAAGCCGGTCGCCCGACGCCACTCCAGAGCCTCGGAAGCCCAATGCCTTAGATTATAAGATTTAGCAATTTCGCGCAGACGTAAAAACAGGATATCGTGTATTATTCGTATTACGATATTCTTCCGTGCATCGACTCCGTGCCCCGATACTCGGATTGAAGCTCGATCCTTTTGCCCGGGCGAATTTACTGGAAGGGGATGCTTCTCCGTCGGCTGCACAAGCGATAGCGAGCGCTTCCAAGGAGTAGTTGAGGTGCCGTGCTCGCAAGGACACCTCCTTAATAGCCAATAAATGATAATACTAATTATTAAGCATTAATTATTCGTAATACGGCTCGATTGCTGCGTTGAGAAAATTTATGCTGGCTTAACATTGAATATGACTAATAGCGTAGTTGTTGTTACATTAAGAAACAAATGCCATCATCGACTAATATAAAATACGTATTTTCAAGTTTCTTATTGGCAATGCAAATTTTACAAATTTATGCATTTATTGGTATTATCGAAATTTTTAGTCGAAATTGTTACAGCCGTTTGTTTCTCGCTTATTGAAAGTGACTCATTATTACATGGTCTGGTCCGAACACGTTGACACACACTCGCCTATCAGTGCACGTGTTTATCTACGCATGTATATGTGTATAGATATATATAATAAATCCTGGACTGTGTGTAGGACCGTGGATAGGGAGTGTGCCAGGGTATAGTAGGAGCAAGTGTCGATACGAAGTTGGAATAAACATGGACGGACAGTGGATCAGAGACAGTGACCCGTGGGATCTCATTACTTTGGCAATTATACGGAACGAACAAGAAAGGCAGATCGAAAGTTTTGAAGGGCATCATGGAGAGGAATGACGGCTAATATCCGTGATAGATAGTCTCATAGGTGTACGTGGCATTTGAGAGGCGATGCATGCCCGCGTACGTCCCAGTCTCGTAAGTCCGCATTTGGTGGCATATATTATGGGCGCGCGTGTACGTGCGTTAAGTATAATAAGTCGGCGGTGGATGTGGTTTAGTGTGCGGGCGTAAGCGAGTCATCAGTGGGTGCATTGTGCATATAGGCGAGTCGCCGCTAGTCGGATGGAGCTTGGCCGCGCGGATAGACGCATGCGTGCGTGACCGTCGTAATTCAAATGATAGCGTGTTCGGATCACGTTGACTCGGCCGATCACGTGAATGGCTGCTTTGGATTTCGGGCTTTTCGTTACAAGCAGCCACGATGCAAACTCGTCGGCCTCGCGCATCCTCTGCCTTAATGCCCGAGTATACGTATTTACGAGCTGTTATGTATATTTATGCGGATCAAATTTGTAATGGGCGGGAGGGGGGTGGGCTGCCGAGCTTGACGTTAGCTCCGATTTCTATTATGTATTTGGCGCGATCGTAGCCACGATGTGGAGAGCCAATTTTATCTTTATCGTTAATTGATCGACGAAGAAGCCTCGCGATGCGAGATATAAACGTTGCAAAAAGTATTATCGTCAATGTATATTCTGGAAAGCACTAAATCAAAATACAACATTTTCGGCAATGCACGTATGAGGTGGAAGTGAAGAAGAGGCATGTCCGGTTGTACAGATGCACGTATAAATGAAATTCATTTTAATGTCCATCCATGATAAATGTGCGTTCGTGCGCGTCTATTGTGCATGAAATGATTATCATTTGACTTTTAAATAACTAAAGTTACAATTTTTTTTCTTCTTTTCTTTTTTTCTTCTATTTAATCATAATGTTATCATTATGTTATCATTATGTTATCATATCATATCATAAAATTATCATATTGATAATCGGAATTTTTAATTTTAGACATTTTTTTCCTCTTTAATTATTAAATACGACCAATAATCTATCAAAATTGTATGTATTCCAATATTAAATATAGTTTCACTTTGCGGTAATATGAATTGTTAACCAAATTTCTATTAATCGAATTTGTAAAAATTTTAAGATAATAAAAATCGCTTCCGTGGAATAATGCACTTTTAAATGAATTCTAAGCTGCATACGTAATTAGACATTGATTAACATACTTTGCAATGTCAGAAGATAACAGGGATAACAAATTTTCTATATTTTAATGTTTTAAAAGTGGTTGTTTGATTAAATATTCTTTGAAAAAAAAAGAAAGAAAAAAAAAATTTGCATCCACTTTAGGGTTCGTTTGCTTGTGTAAATGCTAATCTCATCTATACTTGCATTTGACAATAAATAGATGTAATGAGAGCAATTTAATATAAGTGAAATAAAATAATAATTTTCAAATCGGTTTGCCAGAAGTATTAATATACCGTTCCAGCAAATTAAGATAAATATTAATGTATAAATGACTGTCGTTAGAATATGCTGACGTAAAATTTTTAAAGATGATAGATTTAAATTCATGAAAATTATTTGACCGATCGATCAAGTACTTTTCACGAAATTCGATGAGAATGACTAATTAATTAGTGCAAAATTTCGACTTCTCAATGATTATAAAGCAAATTTTATTATTCAAATAAAAAAAAAAAAAAGAAAAAAAGAAAAGAAAAGAAAAACGAAAAAAGAAAAAAATTCAAATATTAAATAGAGCTTGAACGAACTCAATTTACATTCTTAAAATTAACAAGGAATATTTTACTAATATTAAAGTTATTTAAATAATTATGGGAAGAACAAGTATAAACGATGATATTCCGTTCTTAAGAAATATAATTAGGCGGTTAGTTCCTAATACAATAATATGATTACGTAAATAATATTCAAAATAATAAGTATGCATTTTAAAGAGATGCAATTTGGTGGGCAGAATATTTTAATTGAGATATGCATAAAATAATAATTATTAATCATCAATCGAGTGACTGTTCAGCGAATTTACAATTGGACAAACGAATTAATGACGCTTTGTAGTTAATAATCCCTAGAAATCAATACAGGCGGTTGAGATAAAGCCGTAATGCGACATTTTATCGTATGAAAAGTTTAGATTATTCATTAAATCGAGTCTTTGAGCAGATCAAGTACTCGAGTAAGTAAAATTCCTCATATTTGCGGAGAATGGCTTTAACGAGTCTCTGGATAATATACATTAAGCAATTATCTTACTTAACCAAGGAAAAGCAAAAGATTTAACGGAGAGCATAAAAAATTAAAAGCAACAAAAACGCATACGGCCATAGTAAGGAATAAAAAACATGACAGTCAGAGCTCAACTGCGTATATTATATATATGAATGGCATCGTAATAATAATGGCAGAAGTAGCAGTAACATCAACAGTAACAACAGCCAGTGGCAGTGTTGGCTTGAAAAATTCTTTCGGGTCAAAAGGTCGTAAAACGCGCAAAGCTGTCGGATTTTTCATCCTTTGATCCCGCGGCAGCAGAGAAGATGAAAAACCGAGAATTCTCGCGTATACAAGCGGACCGACACGCTTGCGTGTACCCCTAGCTTTTTATGGGCTTTGTTGCGTGCGTCAGAATCATACTTGAAAAGGCGGAAAAGGGGACTAGAGAGGCGATGATAAAAGTACCAAATACGATATAGAGTAATGGGTGACGAGTCCCGCACATCGGTGTCTGATACGAAGCGCTCGCGCGTAACTGCCCGAGCCTTTCCTCAAACCTCCGCGAATATGCATATGTGCAGTGAAACATGCCCGGCATCCGTTAATTACCATCGCGTTTCCGCGCTCGCTCGCACGGCTTTGACGATTTTCATGCAAAGTGAGTGCCCCCCCCTCCCATCCCCTCCATTCCCCTTCCCCTTCCCACCCAAGTATACCCTCGGCGCCCCATATCCCAGCCGTCGAGTCAGTTGCCGCGAGGGGACGCGGAAATCGGCTAGCGGCGCAGGATTTTCCTTTGTGCGCGCCGTACTTTTCTTTTTCTGCTCGCTGTCGGTCGACTCGCCGCGGCATTCGCACAATAAGTCGAGATCGCAATCGACGGACGCGCGGCATTTATCGCGCATGAGCAATACACATTAATTCATCGTCGACGAGCGCGATTTACTAGTGTCATTAGTGTCGCAGGGCCGTGATTCATGATACGCGACGCGACGCGCCGCACCTCGCGCTCCTTTTATTCAAATGCTCAAAGCGTACGAAAACGCGGCGTGATAAGGGAAAAAAAAGATTTTGTCGTCGTTGCCACCACCGCCACCACCCGATAAGATAACCGACATTCGCCAAGTGCGTGTATGAGCTTACGTTTATGCCACGCGATGCGCCTTTTTTCTTTTTCTTTCTCTTTTTTTTCCGTTTGTTTTTGTTTTTTTTTTCCTCCACTTCCAGCATCGCGAGCCTCCGTGTTAACTCGGATTCTAGATGATAAAGAATCAGAGGCTCGCCCTCGGCCAATTGCTCATCTCGTCGGCGGAAGAATGACGAGTAGGACGAGGCGCCGCGGACGCTCGGTAGAGGTCGAGGGCTTCCCTCTTCTCGGCTTGTAAGTTGTAGCACGAGAGACGAGGAAGGATATAAGGTTTGGCGCACAAGCTACAGACGTCCGCTGGTCAATCACTTGGCGGTGGCGGCAGAAACGGCGTCGTCTCGTCTGGCAGTGCGATCGGAGTAAGTGACGCAATGCCTCTCTGCCTCGAAAATGGACACGTAAGCGGCGGCGGCGGCGGCGGCGGCGGCGGCGGCTCGAGCCAGCCTTCGAGGCGCTCTCCGGATGACGCGTCGTCCTCACTATGTTATGCCTGCATTGTAAGAGCGCGAATCCATTTTTACGCGGGCCGATTAGCTAATAGCTACCTGGCGCTACTCGCCCATGAGAATTTAGCTCGGTAGACAGTCGATGCTTATAACCGGCGATCGATGTCGCGCCCGCAAGACGCCCCGAGTACATTTTTCTTATCGACTGTTTCGTATTATTAGGACGGGCTCGCACTACACTTCTGGGGCAATTCCTTAGGCGAGCTGAGTATAGTAGCTCCCATGAAATTAGAAATGCATAATGTGGACTGAGCTACTTTTTGCCATTGTTGACTTTTCCCGACCTCGACATTAGCTGATTTGTAAAATGTTTACAAAAGATGAGCATTGTTACGATTGGCGAGGCCGAACTCGCGAGTTCTCGCTATTATTTCTACGTGCTACACTCGCAATATTAATTATTTATGAAAGCTACTTCCAATACAATAAGCTACTTTATTAAGGCCATTAATTAAATAAATTTGTCAAAACTTATGGTACCATGTATAAGCGAATTATGCTTAACCAATTTCGACTATAGAAATATCGATGTGTGAAAAGTAAGTGAGTGTGAAAACATTTCTGTAGTTTAAAACGAGTCAAGCATTTAAAAAATTCATCATTGTATTATCAAATAATGTTATATGCCGCTCTTATCTTTAATAATATTTGGAATATTTATTTTTATATAGAAAATTTTCAACTAAATACGCAGAAATTCATTTTTTAATTACTTGATAATGTAATTACAAATATTTGCCGTTTAAATATAATTCCCTAAGGTGTGTGTGTGTACAATAGAATGTGTATGTATAATATATATATCGTATTGTATAAAAATAAGGTATCACTTTCCATTCGTTCATCCCTATCATTCCTTAGTTTATTTTATAATAAAATTAAAGGCTAATTATCGCGAATAATAAATAGTCTCTCTTTATTCGCGTATGATGTGCACGCAAATTGTATAAGAAATATTAAAAAAATTACATGAATATTTTTACATGCTATCATTCTTTTAAATTAATTTAATTATTATTTCAATAGATTAAAGTAGTTTTATTATTTTTAATTACTCATAATAATATTACGTTTAGATTAAAAAATGTCAATTTTTTTTTTTTTTTTTTTTATACAATTACTATCGATTAGTGATATTTATATTTTTACTTTAATAGATTTACGTGGCATTATTAAAAAGAATGTTCAAATAATCCATCATATTCATGAATATTATACAAACATGGACTTTCGTATGCTATAACATTGAGAATGTCCGTAATGAAATGCACGTAAAATTATATAAAAAGAATTTTATTTTTCAACGTTAGAACATTTACTTATACAAGATTAATGTAGAAATGTTAAAGAAGTATTAATAACTTTTTCCACTCGGAAAATGAAAATAATATTTGATGCAGTATGTTAGCACACCGTCGTTATAATGTTTTTTCTTCCCCCACCACCGCCACCATCCACCTCCCTCCCGTAAATTGATTAAACCCTTAACGGCAGTGCCATATCGACTTCTTTTTTTTCAATAGATGCATTAAAGAGGCATGAAATGGCAATGAACTATAATTCGAATTTGTATTAATAATCTAATGTCTGAATAGAAATTGATGTGAAAATGATGTCGATGCACATTTGCCGCGGATTATTTTCAAATAATCCAGCAATTATCGAGCATTGGAAAATTAAAGTCACGGAAATTCATGAGTTTAGGGATTGGAGCTTATATGTAAGATTACAATAAATCAATTCTAACTGAAACATCAGAGAAATATAAAGAGTGGCTACGATCAATATTAATAATAATATAAAATAGTCGTGAGTTATAAAAATATGCGAAACAGTGTATAGAGGAAACGCAGCCACTCGTAGTCAATGAATTGTAGCAAATTTTTGCACAAATATTTATAATAAGTAGATGCGTTCTACATATTAATAAACTTTGATACAATGTCTATCGGTGCTAATTGTTAATTGCATTTATTTATTATTAATATCCATAATATCCTTAATATCCTATTAATAATTAAAACGAAGATATGGTAATATTTTGTGCGAATACTCTTTGGCTGATAAACCATCGATAACATTAATTCTCACATATATTCATTTTCCAAAATCGACAGTAAATTCATAAATCGAATGAAATCGCCTGCTGTCGTCAATAGATTCTAAAAGAGCTCCATTACATCTGGCGAAATAGAAAGAGTTTTTTTATTCGCTTTCTTTTTTTACAATAAAAAAAAAAAAAATATGTATAACATACTTTTTTTATAATACAATAGATTTCAAAAAGTGCAGGAAAGAAAGGCAGTCAGGTATAAAGTGTCCATTGTAAGGGAAAAATAGTCAAACCAGTTTCAGCCTGAGGCAGTTAACCTTGTATAGTGATTCACTAAGCAGCTATTCGAGACGTGAGATACATCCTGAAAGCTTTTTTTCAAGTATATTTTGTAGGTAATATTTTTGAATTGTATTATAATTTATGTACTCTAAATTAATTAATCCACAAGAAGATATTCTATTGTTATTTCATTTTATATCTATAACGTTGGATCTTGTATAGTGAATTAAAATATAGCAATAAAAGTTGGTTGGCTCTAAGGTAAAATAGGCCCATGACAATATTATCGTAATTAATCAAAGTAGCATGAGCTTGGAAGGAAATTAAATAGTCATCCGATCAACGATAGTTTTTTGTAAATACTAAGAATGATATATTAATTAGCAATGTAGAATTACAATTGGTGGAAATAATTTGCAATGGCGATGATATTTTGGATTTATGTTGAAATTATAGGGAAAAAGCAATATAGTAATAATTATAAATTATATTGCATTCAATGCCAATCATATGTAACCGTATTTATAAACATTATTAAAATATTAAAGAATGTTTAATATTAATCTATTTACTTTAAAATGATGAATAAACGCTTGAGCAATAATTTTTTTCTATTCTTTTTAATTGAAAATGAATTATGCCTTGTTCGTAATTTCAAACACTGTCGGCAAAGATCAAGTAAGAAGCCACGGTGTAGGCGATTTTTCTCGCATATTAGTCCAATGAGAGTTACTTGAATAAACACATACGTATAATTGGCATCCGTTGTGTAGACATAATTGCAACTAGTAATTCCATGAAAAGCACTGACTACCTCGATATGTTTAACTCATTGTGAACAAAATAATGCATACACAGCAAGATGAAGGTCTCGTGTTCATTGAAAATCTTATCTGAGTTGATTTATGATGCTCTTTGGTAGATTACTTTCATTTTTTTTTTTTTTTTTTTTTTTTTTTTTTTTTTTTTTTTTACACTAAATATACGGTAAGCGCTGTGGGAAATGCTATTTTACGCCAATGATACCTTCTCAATGTCTATGCTATGATCGAATACCTAAGTTATAATTAACAAATTTTTGCTTATCCATGAACCAATGGCTTTAAAGACAATGGCATAAAATATTAATAATAGTGTAAAAATTATGAACATTTTATTTAAGGCCCATTTAATCAGATTGAAAGCGAATTGAATATTAATATTAAGTTCTAATGTACGTTATGTATGGATGTAATAAAAGTATAATATTCACATTCGTGATTGTTTTACTTTTTCAATGTGCATATTCGTACGGCCTTACTAAGCTTTGATTATTGAAATACTTTATGAATTACTGTTTTAGCAGCATGAAATCATGTTGAAAAATTAATAACATTTATACGAGTACAATAATTAAATTACTTGGAATGTATTATGGTTTTCTTAATTCAAGTGCAGATTAACGTATAATAAATAAACTTAATACGTTTATAGAATGTATATAACTTTCAAATTTAGCTGAATTATTGTTCTAACGCGAGTCGGACTGTTATAATAAATCTATAGATGATAACTTTACATCTGTTATCAACTTCAATAAAATATCGATTCCATACCTATGTAGAGTTGAAAAAAAAAAAAAAATACATATTGATTTTATGCTTGTAGATGTTGCGTTTGTGTGTTTTTTGAAAACGCGTAAGCGATAGACAGAAAAGAAGAAAACTTCATATTGCATTTTTATATCTATTAGATAGATATAAAATAATAAAAATAATTGGCTTTTATATTTGTATTTCGTCATTTGTTGCATCAAGGTGTTTATCGTCACTACATTTTATTTAACAGAATTACAAATCCTTATATCATAATGTTTTATTTATATTTATATAAAATCAATGAACCTCGTATAGTAAAGAGAGTATACCAATATATAAATACCATACCATGTAGGATTTTTTATTCACCACGTGCTACGAAAAGAAATTGCTACTAAATATGAATATTTATCTGCAAGTCGATAAATATCAAGTGATTTGGTATACGTAAAGCACCTGGCATTTGTACATATTTTTATGTTTTAATTACAAATATTTATAATTTTTTACAGCTTTTCAAAAAATTTTCATTATTCAATCGCAACAAAATTGAGCTGATGATTGACAAAAACATCAGGATTTCTGTCACTACGAAATGAAATTTTTACTTAAATAATTCGATAAAAGCACAAAAAAAGCGGTATAAAATCTCCTTATAAAGAGCGTGGCAGGATAATATTATTGCCTTTTTGTTTGCATTGCATGAATAGTTAAGAAATTGTAGATACACTATAATAGGAGAAAAGAAATAATAGCTTTCAATATTTTCAATGATGCAAAAAGTGATAATTATCTCGCTCATCGTTGTATCGTTGTAATTCGCTGAAAGCAAATTATGTTTAGTTGCGCGATCGCGTATACGGGTATACTTATACTTACATAAATGAGCCTGCGACCTTTATCTGGCTAGGTTTATCGAGCTTGCAATTATTATTATTCCGATTAACCATTTTCTGGAAGTCGTCTTACTTCAAGGTCTGCCCTTCGACCGCTGATGGAAAATGTAGGAAAGACGCGGATTTCGTCAATTATGAGCGCTCGGCACTTGGCATCATTTAATTTGATGAAAGTACTCTTTAACTGGAATAATAGAGATTTTCATGGAAGCGATGTTTTTTAATGGATAAAATTGACGAAAAATGTTTGCGAAGATTATGGTTATTATTTGTTACATGAATTGTAAATATAAAAAAATTTTCAATTTAAAATAAAACAAAAATATATATATATATATATATATATATAATAAAATATACTATACATGGAAATAAGTAATTATTATTTATCGGCCTAAGTTTTTATTCGTTGAATAAATAAAACTTATAATTGAAATTATGCATTAAATAATGTAAAAACAAAAAAAAAAACCTTTTTGTTTGTTAACGAATTAATGGCTTTGGATTATAAGGCAATGAGCGAAAACAATTTTGATATTAATAGATTTTTTTTTTTTTTAATGAATAATTATTAAATATTTCTACTTGAGGCTTAAATTTCAATAGCCTTCATAATAAGACACAACAACGCATTGATTTTTTTGCTTGCATTTATTTATTATTATTTTAAACAATGTCATATATCGAAGCTACGCGTTGTAATAAATATTTTTCATAAAACTTTAATAAATCTATTATGTTTTAATAAAGAAACCGCGCGAATAGTTAACCACGTCATTAGTGAATAAATTATGCGGATGGAATATTGCATAATTTATATTGTATAATCAATTATTGGTAGCACCGCCACTAAATTATGAAAACATCAATATACAGTAACATACGTATAGTTATTACTTCTTTATTATGTAATGTTTGATCTCGCATCAAGGTAAGTACTTTAAATGTTAATAATATTTTTATTTTCTATCTAAGATTAGCGATTCGTTAACGAGCCGATATTATATAGTAATGGCCGTTCTTGCAAAATGGAGCGCAAGATGATCATTGATCAAGTAGCCCGAGAAATTAGATCAAATTCTCGGACAATGAAAGAAAAAAACCAACACCTATATAACAACGAGCGTAGTGAAAATTTCGCTGACCGTTCGGTAAATTGGACAGTAAAATGAACAGGGCCCTTCCATTCGGCAAGATCTGTATCTTCGTCGGCACCCCTCCTTCACCCCCCCCCCCCCCCCTCCCCTTTTTCTCTC
>NW_011948420.1:4947830-4950943 GCF_000503995.2 Ceratosolen solmsi marchali
AATCTCAATCTCTCTCTTTCCTTATCGGCATTAAAAAGAGACGGAAGGCTCGATTATCCTGCTTCACATGCCAAATAGGATTTAAAGAGTCTCGGAAGGCGGCAGAGGTACGTCGTTTAACTCGTCGGTTCGCACGACTGCTCCACTCTTCGATAGGCACACGGACTTTTCTTTTAGCTCGGCGCTCGTCTTAAAAACGTCGACTCGATCCTCTCGTTAACCTTTGCCGCGTGTGACAAGTTTACTGCGCTGTCGATTTGAATGGCGCGCGCTTCTATCAAGTCCGTCCGCGTGGAGAAAGCCGCCACTAACAAGCTGTCGATTAGGAGCTTTAAAGGCACGAGGCCCGTGCACAATACGCGAGCATTAGCGTCTATCTTTTTTAACGGCGCATGGCTCGCTTCTTTTAACTGTTCTTTTGTTCGTAAATAACACTTGTGACTCGTTGCTTCGACGATAGGAAATTTGAATAAACGAGGAATGGCCTCGATCATTACTTTGTAATGCATATTTCTTCCCTCTCTTTATACGCGAGCTTCTTGTTTACGTTAATGATTCGAGGATATTGACTAATAATACGCTACCTCGTGCCCACTTTTATTCTTTCTTTAAGCGGTCTGCGACCTACTCCTCTTCACTTTAAGCATGGACGACTGGATGGATGAAGGCTTCGATTCAAGAGCTCAATTCCTTTTTTTTTCAAAGATTTTCAATGATTCATATTGCTGGAGACGCTGCTGCTTCGTTATGAGCTCAATCCTCCTCTCATTCTAATTTTACCATTCTAAACAAACATCTATATTTTATATGATTCGCCCAACTAATTCATAATGCACCACTAATTTTTCTATTTTCGTGTCTTGTTTATGTGCCTGCAAGTATTATCCTCAGTCGCTCTAAGATCGCACCGCGATAGTCGTCTAAATAGGATTTGGTATCATATTTCGCTGTATTTTTAACGCTTCATTAATTGCGCGAAGTTTAAGAAAACTATTTCAGCTAATAATTTGAATGTTTCCGTTGACGTAGAAATTTATTCGTGCATAAATTTTGAGGTAATTATTAACGAGTCTATTCGTTCATTTAAAATCTACTTCATCGCTATAACATTTTTTTCACAATCTTGCAAGCTCTTATTATAACAATATGGACTTGCAAAATAAAAATTTAGTGCGTAAACTGATGAATAATTCCAAGGCACAAAGTTCTTATCTCGTAGAATTTAATTCAGGATCAAATTTATCTTAACACTTGTTAAGATTCAAATGATGCATAATAACATTATTTTCTAAACACGCTCGTATTGTTTCTTGCTGTTTTTTAATGACGATAAACATATGATAAATTTTAATTAAGAATATATAAAACCACTTTCTTGGAAAACAGTAATAAATGCATGTTTTCCATATGATAATTAATCTTTTAAGCCATGAGACAAAATATAATATAGATAGCTGCATGAGATTCGGAAATATTTATTCCAAGGTCTAGAAGAGATCTTTTTAGACCTCCGTTTTTAAGATAAATGATCTTTTAATAGCGGACAAATTCCTAAATGGAGACGTTAAGCAAAAAGAAAGAGAAAAAAAAATAGAAGAAGAAAAAAAAATAGATGTAAAGGCAAGACTAGAACCTCGGTATACATATATCAAATACCGAGGAAGAGATAATATTTAATATCTTGCCAGCAATAAATATGAAGTTATAAATCTTAAATTCAAAATGCACCGGCATAATCTTTCAAAAAATAATTTCTATAAAACTTAATTCACCTTGCATATGCCAATTATTACTTCAAGACTCTCTTGTAAAATAATTTAGTTCAAAAGTACTCGTTTAATCTACTCCGTTACTCCAGTACTGTGGTTTAAAAACTTTTAATTTTCAAATTCAACGTTCGAATTCGTTGATGTTAAAAAATACAATATTAAATGTATGTATAATTATCATTATTACCTCATTATTCGCTCAGCGTAATCCTGATAATTTCTGCATTATATTTAGTAAATCCAAGTGTCCTGAACTATGGAAATATACGTGCCATTAACGATTCAGAAAACAAACGAACATGTTAATAGGTGAACATGACATACTTTATCCACGCTATCAGATCAACATGCAGACTTACAACATCCAAACCATTAACTGTGAAAAATGTTCTATCTATATCTATATAAAATAAGATTTTTTTTACCCAATGAAAAGTTTATGTGCAAATAAAATAATATATCCTGCATTTCAACGCCGCTTTTGTGCATCAATTATTTTTATTATCGTTGTCCTTTTCTCTATTTTTTTTTCAATTCTTTGTTTTTTTTTTCTTTAATCTAGTGCATTTCATCTATCACTAATTTTTTTTCTTGAAACTGAATCCACTTTCGAATTCTTTCATCCTCTTATACTTAGCAATCATTTTTGTTTTTTGTATTGAATTAATTTTTTGCCGAATCTAATTAAAAAATGTTGGCAGTTACGAAATATTTACTATTATAATAAATTTTTTTTCTTCTCTTTTTATGTAAGGTTTTTTTTTTTTGAATTTTTTGCATTTGAAATTTGCTCTTCTATATACTTTTGTTTTCTCTTGTAAATACGTTCGTCTTACCTTTCCAGTTCTTGATTTTCATGATTAAATCTTTTCATCATTTCTAGATATCTTCTTATTTACTCTTTCCGCTTTATCTGCATATCACTCTCTCTCTCTCTCTTTCTCTCTCTCTCTCTCTCTCTCTCTCTCTCTCTCTCTCTCAACGTATCTGCAGCTTTTACGAGAGGCTGTAATTACTCGTCGATCCGAGTCCCCTTGTCATGTCACACTGCATTTGTCCGACGTCGGAATGACGTTACTAAATAGCATGGCGGCATCATTAATCTCACGATCGGCGTAGCTTATGGTTACCCGCGACATTTTATTTCGATTTAGACGCGGGGCTTTGCATGGCCGCAAAGTAATGAGGAGCTCTCTCTCTCTCTCTCTCTCTCTCTCTCTCTCTCACTCTCTCTTTCTCTCTCTATCTCTCTGTCTCTCTAACCGAACCAGCAAACCAATGACACGACGATTTGCTCAGGGAATGACTGATGATCCGCTGACTTCTCTATGAGGATTCTCTTTT
>NW_011948420.1:4950984-4969619 GCF_000503995.2 Ceratosolen solmsi marchali
CTTTCCCTCTTTTTCTCTCTATTTTCTTTCTCTCTTTCTCCTACTTTCGTCTTTCAAAATCCTTCGAATAACTAGACGTGAAAGCTTAAATAAGGAACGATACAATGTTCGAACAAGAAAAATTTTTTAGAAAATACCTCGTACAACAGAAAGAATACTAGTTTACTTAAATCTTTCTTCTTTAGGATGAAAATCAATTAGTTTTAAAACTTTTTTTTGTTTATTATAGTAAATACGAACAGAAGTCTCTTGGTATAAAGAATGACCCTATAGTAATCATATTACTTTTCGACGGTTGTACAACCGTCAAAGTCAAAATTCACTAATGTAAATTTTAAAGAAAAAGACAACTACAATATTTTAAAACTTTTTAAAAATCAACAACAGTATATAATGTAATATAATATATTGAATTAAATTTTATGATAATTAACAATTCCCTATTTACACATATTTTTGTTTTAATACAAAAAATTAAAGTTAGACAAAGTAATAGCAAATTGCTTATATACTCATCAATTATTTATTAATATTTCAATATTAGTACATTTAGGACGAAACGCCATTATAGATTTATGCCAATTTATTATTTATTAAATAAGAAAACTTTTGGTATTTAATTTTGTATAGATATATATTAGAAATATAGTTTAAAAAAAAATTCAGATATATAAATAATAATGAACGAAATAAAAGTAATATAAATTTTATTTTCATATTGTCAATAAAGTGCTCAATCATTAGGACTGCGAGTTATTATATTAGTGATGATTTGTTAAACATACCAATAATGTATAAGTAGTTAAAGAAGATAATTTCACTCGTTCATTTCTAATAAAAATAATTATTTTGAACAAATTAACGAGCTTGGATAATAATAATAATAATAATAGACTAATTTCTATATTTATAACAATGTTGTACGTTTGTCCAGTATAATAATAACTAATTGGATGTAACAATATATTATTAAGTTGGTGCCGATATTAAAAGAAATAGAAGATGATAATATTATATATATATATATAATATGTATTACAACAACTCAGGTACAGAATGATCAAAAATAGAAATTTGAATGATTTTTTATAATAAAAGGTTTATAATTATTCGAATTATATTATTATCAACATTAATAATTTAACTCTTAATTACGATTGAGATTCCTAATATAACATACAAGAACATGGATCGACACCCCACTTATTTGCTACTCTCTTCGCTCGCTCGGTCGCAGTCTCGCCTTCTTGGTCGTCATTTTACCTCTGGACCTGTTGATTTTTGTCTATCTTTTTACGTCTCCATCGCAAACCTAGTACGACACGTGTTTTAGGCTCCGACAATCTTTTATATCGGAGGGAGAATTCAGCACCGGCACCGATGTTTTATGGTGCGATTTCGCCGCTTGACGGAAATAATCAATCTGGGGCTCTAAAGTGAAATCGAACAAGAGGAGACTCGGATGAAAAAGTCGTCTAACACGCTTTTGTTTGATCGTTTGTGTCTCGTTGCTTCTGCATATACCAAAACAACTTCGCCTTACTTTAAAGTATTTCAAATCAAAGTCTTATTTTGAATTGCGGAGGCCCGACGCTTTCGTATCATATTAATTGTCGGCTTCAAACTCTTGACAGTTCGTGCTATTATGTACGAATAAGCGAAGAAGTAAAATTTGAACAAACATAGCCCATCCTCGACATTAATAAGTTTTCCATTTCTTTATGTTCTTTAACTTATTTTAAAGTGACCTTCAATAATATAATTAAACTTTTATAACTTTAATTGAAAGCACAAAGAAAATTATGAGTATTAGAAATAATACTTCCAAACATAATTATAAATTACTTTTATTCAATATTTAATAAACGATTTCTTCAACCAAAAGTGTTTACATAACCACTATATTGATGAAATTTCAATGTTTATCACTATGTTTATTTATGCGATACATTAAAATCGACAAATTTTATATTATTATAATGAAACTTATGTTTAAATAAAACGCGATTTAGAATCTGAACTAAAATCCAATTAATGTAGTATAAGTGAGATATAAATATTTATATCTGTTACTTGCAAAAGTATTTTCTGCTAGAATATTAAATGTAAGCCTACAATATAATAATTTTTTTATAATTAATAGACATGTTTCACATAAATTGAATCTCTAATTCCTATACATGGAATACATATTATTATAGCTATAATTTACACTTTACGCTTATCATGTATATATACATATATATATATATATATATATATATATATTAAACAATAAAATCTACAACTTTTTCTTTAAATATGAAATTTGGATTGTTATTTAAACATAATTTTCCTAGTTCAATAATTTAAAATCTCTCTTGATATATTAATAATTAATTGTACAAGAAAAACGAGGGGGCCAAAAGATCGCATGCATTGTCCAACAAAATTTTCTAAATATTCGTATGTATGAAATGCATGTCCGTGTTCTGATCAAACAAGGACGAGAATAGCAAAGTTGGCATCGCTATATTATAATGGATAGTAGAAGTAATGGCTCATTTGTGCAAAAATTATGATCCAGAAGGAAATGTGACGTTACACCGTTCGTTAAAAGCGCTACTACGTTACTGAGTTTTCAGCGATCTCGCGCATATAATCTCAATCTACAAATTCATTTATACATGTAAGAAAAGGAGAAAGATAGGAAGGAGAAGTAAGTGGATCGAATAAATGTAGCATCATTTGAATAGATAACAACGGTAGATGGATTGTTTATGCATTGCTCGTTATCGTTTTGAAATTACGTAATATATATAATGTGGCATATTATATATATATATATATATATATATATATATATATATATATATATATATATATGATAAAAATAATTATAATCAGATCTGTCTGAATAGGAAACACTGCAAGCATTAGAATAATTTTACGGTAATATGTATAACTTAGTTTTATTTTGTCATTAATATGTGACTAATGATGCATAAAAAAATAATAAAGACTTAAATTTAAATGAGTTATTTATATTAATTTAATTAATTTATATCAATTATAAATACTTACAATATATAAAAATAAGTAGTAACATCTTTTTACTAATATTATGAAATTATTTAAATTTCAATCGACGTAATGAAACTTCTTTCATTTTTCGTCAACTATCAATAAATAGTATAGTTAAAATTTACTTTCATTGTAAGGTAATACATATCATATACGTGTATTATAATAAAATTACAGTATGAAATTGTTACACATATATTTCGAATTCTATATCTGTATAAAATGTGATATGTGTGTGTGTCTCTGTGTGTGTGTGTGTGCGTGTGTGTGTGTGTGTGTCGTTAAAATTAACTTATATTTGCAGAAATAATTGAATAGATTATATTACAATTTATTCCAAAGAGAAAAATTCCTTTTGAATATATTTCTCTCACAAACAGACTTATTTTTAGACTTAATGAAATGTTCGTTTTTTAGATCATTCCTCATGAATCACGTAAAAGTTTTCTCAAAATATGACATTTTTATTGTTTATTTATATATATATATATATATATATATATATATATATATATAATTTATAAGTAGCTATTGTAGTTATATTAGTAACTCCTATAAAAACATATTTCTCACAATTTAGACACGTTTCGAAACATTTACTGCTACAGTTATTTTTATTATTGATTTATTAATTATCTGATAAGATGGAAAAAATATTTCATATATTATGAAAGGAAAATATAAGTCATTTAAATTTCCGTATCTTAAATATTAAGTATATGTAAATTAAAATAAATCTGTCATTAAATTGGCTATTGAATTTGAAAACTAGAATAATTTTATTATATTTTGATTACCTGCAAAGTATCGATATACTTATAATAATTAAGCACTAATGAATAACAATAATAATGTAAATTTATATATTTAACAAAATTCGGTTATTTGTTGGAATTCAAATATAAAATTCAATATTTTGTACAAAAAGCCAAGGTATGTTTGAAATATGAAAAGTTTTAATTTACTCATTTGTTTACTCGGATTTTACAAATGAATAAAATTACTTTTACGATGTTTCTTATGAAAAATACGAATGATATTCGATTCATTAAAAAAATAAAATAAAGTTTTAATTTGAACAATTTTACGTGACTGTTATGATAATTAATAATCGAGACATTTGTAACACGAGTATATTATATATGAGAATCACAAAAGATCAAATGAAGTATTAATTTAGTTGTATTTCTAATAGAAGATATTATTCTCCATGAAAATATGTGTGTTAAAAAATATACAGTAATTCCTGTTTCGAGTAATTAATATTTGTAAAAAATGTTTACGTCACCATGATCATAGTTTCTAGAATCCATTATTTGCTTCAAGGAATCTTAGTAATAAAGGAAGAAACATTGTATTCAAAACACTGGCAAATTATTGTTTTATCTATTAAAAAAATAAATAATTAAAACATAAATTTAAACACCGTGACATGGTAATGAATCATTTGGAATTAGTTAAGATTATATTAATTAGAAAAATAATTAATTCTGAACTCAATTAAACTATTTGCATTATCTTGCAATTAATATTAGAGTAATTTTAACGTTAGATTTTTAATGAAAATTTTATATAAATGTATGTGGATTTTGCTCATTGCTCCTTAGCACATTGATGCAGTGAGCAAGTGCGATAAATAAAAACATATTCAGTTCAATTTACTGCACAGCATTTTATTACTAAAATTTTATTTTAACAATACAATATGTAATGTATTGTTAACATTGCGAATACCGTAATACAGTAACACTCATTGCCTTTTGATAAATTATTATATTATGTAATTTCACAAATTAATTAATGTAGAAATATATTTCACTTCTTGTATTTGACGGGCGTGATATCTTCGAGGGAAATAAATCGACTCGTTTTATTTATACAGGAGCATTTATAATAATGTAAATATTTCTTTTTTAATCAAGATAAAAAGAAAAAAGAAAAAGAAAAAAAAGCCACTCCACCGTAGCTCCCCAGGCGCACAATTTTCCCCTCTTTCCCGCATCCCAAAACTGAATTTAAAACTCTCCATTTCTCCCTTGTAGTTTGCGCTCTTTACCTTCGCTCTTTAAAGAAATAAAAACAAAGAAACAAAAAAAAAACAAAAAAACAAAAGAAAAAGAAAAAACAAAAGAAAAACAAAAAACTGTTAGATCATAACAGTTTGATCAAAAATCAGTAAATGGAATTTCGCTCAAGCACTTTGGAGTCATTAATTATTTTACTATCTCTGACGTTTCGCGCAATTGATATAAAACTAGCACTCCTGCTACTGACCCGTGCGAGCTGTTTTGTATAATTGTAGAGAGCTCATACGCAGCACGGGTGCGAGGAATATACTTAGCCGAGGATGGCGATAAGTTGTTTGCATTCTTTCGCACTCGCCTACAGATCGGCTTTATAATTGTTGGCTTTCTTAATAAAATTGCGCGCACAATCGCGTGAAAAAATCGCACTTTGCAACCCCCGGCAACTCCACTTACTTTACCATTTCACGGCGCGATCATTATTGTGCTTCGGTATTCTCCGAGTTGATTGACGTTTACTACTGAATTACCGCCTTCGTTATCTCCGCGAGTTTATAAAGCTTCTAATGTTGCATTTTCATAAGGTTCATAAAAGAACTGTAATACGTCGCTCTCCAGAAAAAAATTGCATTACAAAAGGATTGCAAAGCGTTGAGAGATTTAGATATTTTAAAGCTTTCTTTTCTCTCTCATTCCCCTCTATCCTTCCCCTCTTTACTTCCTTTCTTCGTTATTTCTTCTCCCATTCTCTTCCGTTTTCTTACGTTTTCTTTCGCTTTCATCGTTTTTCTTCTTTTTTCTTTTATGAAACAGTGTCTGATAGGATAATTACAAAAAAAAAAAAAAAAAAAAAAAAAAAAAAAAAAAAAAAAAAAAAAAAAAAAAAAAAAAAAAAAAAAAAAAAAAAAAAAATAAATACGGAACACGAATAAACGAATGCCGCACGTTTCACTTATTTCATTGAATATGCATATCGTACTAGTAAACTGTAAATCTATCCTTTAATGAATATTTGCTTATCAAATCCTCAACTTATATTCTTATTCATTAATTACATTATACTTAAAACGCAAACTTTACGAATTTACAGCTTTAAATATCGTTAATTCAATGAAAATTCCTGTATGTTAAGTAATAAGGTGTAATTGTTACAGTTAAACATTAATGTATATATTTTATTTATTTTTCAATGTAATAATTTATCACATCTAACACAAATTTCTTATTTATATAAATAAATTAAGTAGGCCATTTTATACATTTTTTCATAAAATATGTCAATATTATCAACACGTTATTTTCTATTTAGTTCAAACTACTCATAAAATAATACAAAAAGAAATAGATAAAAATTCTTTCGGAAATGCCGAACTAACCTAAATTCTTTTCCAATATGTCTCTTCACACAGTATTATATGAGAATTAATTATTTACCTATTAAATTTATGTATAACAATTATTCACATGAAACAAATATGAATTTTTTTTTATGATTTTGCTTTTACAATGCTTACATAATTACGAAAGTATAATTTACAAATTGTACATCCTATGCGTACTATGTTATAATAATAATATTAGTAATCCTGATTGGCGAACGATATTTCACAATAATATTATACCACCATTGTTCTACCAATAAAAAAATGGCCTCTTTTTTTTTTACATGGGAGCGATCGGCATCAAATTGGATCTCCAATAGCCTTACCACTGGTATAAAAAAACAAAATCGTTTCAACTAAAAGCATAGAACATAATACAACATAATAAAAGAATATTCAAATAGAGAAATTAAGAATCAAGTTGAATAAAAAAGCTAGCTGCTGCACCTTTTTTTTTTTTTTTTTTTTTTTTTTTTTTTTTTTTTTTATTTTTTTTTCGAGACTAAGTTTGTGATTCCGAATGACGTAGATGGACGGTGGTACATCAGGATCGGTCATTTTTCTTGTGCCTACTTCTTCGTGGAAACTTGACCTTATCCGCAGCTACCGAAAAAAGGGTCAGCGATAATCTCTGGATGTCCTTGGATAGTAATCGCAGACGATGATAATTATGCGAATAAGCTTTCGCAACAGCGTGTGAAAAATTCTTAAGAATTGATGTGCAAACGATCTGTACAAAGGCAAGCAACATAAATGTTTGTAGAATAAATTAAATCTCAGAGCCTTATTAAGAATTACAATTATTTCATTATATTTGGATTTATTAACTCAAAGTTCTACATAGCATTAGTTTGAATTAATTCGACCGAGTCTAATCGAATACTACGGAGGACAGAGATATTAAAGCTTTCGTTAGAGCAACTACTTGACGTAATACATCTTTGAAATAAATTTTTTTGTTTTCAACAATTTTATCGATTTTTTGATGAGCCACGATCAAATGAATTGCAAATATTAGTATACGACTTTTTATATATTTGCACATTACATTCATCATGCCAATTGCGATATAAGCTTCAATAAACTACAGTATGTTAAGCTCAGAAAGATAGATTATTTAGAAATTTATTCTCTAAGAAACTAATCATTTGCTAAATTTCGAACTTCTATTCAGTTTATTTTTTTTTTTTTTAAATCAATAACACGTATAATACTTAATAGGATTTTACCATAATATCGAGAATTTTAAATTTCATACATGCAGTATATAATAATATGGATAATATCATTTGACAAAAATTAATTTTTCTATGCATTAATTTTACGGAAATATATGTCAAATATATATCGATTAATGATAAATTAAATTTTCGATTATTAATTAATCATTTATTGTGAATTTATTGTCAAACCAT
Source organism: Ceratosolen solmsi marchali (assembly GCF_000503995.2). NCBI lineage: Eukaryota > Metazoa > Arthropoda > Insecta > Hymenoptera > Agaonidae > Ceratosolen > Ceratosolen solmsi. The sequence continues at coordinate 4,958,869 of NW_011948420.1, forward strand.
TTATTGAAATCTTATGCACTTATATATTTAGACAATGGTAAGAATGTATAATATTACCATAAAGTCTTAAAAGATGAATCGAATAAAAACTATATGGATTACAATTTCAAATCTTGGTTGCCGCTTCCATTTTTATAAAATACTAATAGTATCAAGAGATATTGGGAAAAGGGGGACAGTACTAGTAAAAGAATCTTTTTTTTTTATTGTTGTTGTTTGTTTTTTTTTTATTGCGTGTACGTACACGTTATCGATAAAGCAGTCAACGACCTTAAAGCTAATTAGCGATTCCGTATGCTGTTTTTAATCCTTTAGAACGCAACACACTACATGCTAATTGTGAGTTCGCGGGCTCCCTTTGCGAGACAGTGGTGCAGATATTGAAAGAAAAATAAATAGAGGAAAAAGCGGAATCACGCGATCGTAAATGTATTATCACTTATTCAATTTTTTTGACTTTACTATGAGCCTATAGAATATTCAAAACACCTTCAAATTCTCCTGTACACTAATACTACAATAGGCTACAAATTACAATCGCGCAAGCTTCAAGTTCTTTTAAAAATATCTTTTTTATTATAAAAGCCGTTTTATTCTTCTATTTTTTCTTATTATTATCAAATTTTCTCTTACTATTTATTTCAAGAAGAAATCAATTTTTAAAGTGAGAACAAAATTAAGTAAAAAAATACGAAATATTCTAAATAAATAAATATATTATAAATTAATAAATAGATAAATTCGTAAGATGCTATAATCAATATAAATGTGATATTTGAAAGGAAATGAAGGAAACTGTAATAATGATAAAAAGAAAACTTTTAATTCTTACTGTCTAATTGTATTCCGTATCAATTTTCCGCTCATATTCACATCTCATATAGTAAAATTTATAAGAGATCGTCAATGTGGATTTTCGAACATATTAAAAAAAATACTTTAACCACATAGTACATTATGTTCATAGTTATAAAATCACTTTTTTTAAGTATTACATCAATCATTTTAATACATGAAACGATGCGAGCTTCACCAATAAATTTTACGATATGTTAATTATTCCTTCGACAAACAATACAATTAAGTTTAGTATATAATAAAGTAGAATTGAGGCATATTTATTATAATTTGACAGTATCCTAGTAAAAAAAAAATGAAATCATATTAGCTATGCAATTATTATTGCTGCAATTATTTATCATCGTTTTAAAATGTAATTCTCAATACTAAATGCAAATAAAGGAAAATTTCTCCTAAAGCATAAAAAGTAGTAGTTATTTAAATACGAAAAGTATATGTGTTATTGATAAAATTTTTAACAAACTAAATACATGTACTTATCTCATACTGACATGATAAAAAGTTACATGAAAAAATTAATAATAATTTATATTTGGTGCTCTTATCATTTTATTATTGTAAATAATAATTATGCTTTATTAAAAAATCACAATGTAACATCAGCATTACTGTAATTATTACAGTCAATGTATATGGAAACATAGTGTAAGTAATTATAAAAAATGAAAAAAATATATTTCGAAGAGCTGATCGAATATACAATTGCTTGGACAAAAGTTTAAAACTAAACGGAGCACTGATAAGGAAACTATTACGTAATCATGATAAATAGAAATGCTGTGGTAAGTAAATAATACTGATTGAAATAGGGGGATTATGTAGTTAATATTATTTAAAAATTACATGCCTTAAAACTAAATTACACAAAAAAATTCCTAATGCGTTTAATCGATATAGAATAAAATAAAATTGTTACATACATGAATTACATGCCGTTTAACATATGAAAATTAAATAGATAGTAATAGTGAATAAGAATAGTTAATATTTTTCACCGGTTACGTAAATTTTGTCGGTACCCTACTTTAGCTATAATATATATATTTATATAATATATATAATATATATAATATATATATATATATATAAACCTAATCAATCTCTATAGTACATAATTTTATGAAATGATTTTTTACAGCGTATGGTATATTTATCTTATAGATTACAACATGCAAATTTATAAAACTATATTTTTAATTGGAATTTGATAAAAATTATAGTATTTTTTATGTAGTACAGAAAATTATACATTTTATGGAAATAAAACCATTAATTTAAGATCTTATCGATAGCAATAATATCGTGAATTTTTGTAAATATTTATTTGATTTAAAAATTTGTAATTAATCCATAGCTAATAAATGGAAATAAAATAAAATATATTATTTCATTATTCGATATTGAAATGCTTGAAAAAAACATATTTATTTGTTGAATTAATTTCAATAAATTTATATCATTCTTATCAATACTTTAGAAGTTTTCATTCTTACCTTACTTAGATTCAGATATTCGTACTGAAGTCATTAACACTGAAATTTACCTTAACTTCATTATATCAAATCATTGGATTTTAACTGATTGTAGTACGTATTTAAGAAGTAAATGTATTGCTGTTAATGAATAATATATTAGTTAGAATCAAATATTTAGTTTTCAATAGAGCGAATTCAAATTTATCTAAAATTTTCAAATTTATCTAAAATATAGTAAGAAATTTGTTTCATTTTAAAAATACCAAATATAGTAATACTTATTATTAAAAAAAAAAAAATCATGTTAGTATTTATTATCAAATTCAAATATAAATTCGAATAGAAATTTTGAATTAGGCAAAAAATATTTGTGATTATATGATGAATAATTATTTGAAATGATTTATTGTAAAAATTTCGAATTGTGAAAAATACATAATTGTAAATTATAAAATTTTGAAATTTAATCGAACATTAAAGTATTGAAAATTTTCATTTTATTAATATATTTAAATAACTATGCTTTAAATTAAGTGAAATTTTAATGTTAATAAAAATAAATTACAAAATTGAGAAATGAAATTGTATATAAAAATCTATTATAACATATTATTATATCGTTGTTGTTTCCGTACTTATTCTTCTTCTCCCTATTATTATTACTATCATCATTGTTTGTTGCCAGTAATTCGAAAATTTATTACTACACATAAACTGGAGAAGCACTTTTCCTTATTTTGAATTAGTTGTACATGTAATATTATCCTTTGATATTTACTTTAATCTATCTAGTAATCTTAAACTTTTCGCTTTATCTACTAAAATAGTATACATCGCTCGTTCATATTCAATTTAAGCTACTTACGTAGCTCATCTTAACTTACGTGATTTAATTAACTTGACAATATTTTATGAAACCTAGTGTCCCATTATTTTATTTATTATTTATTATTTTAATTATTTTAATTATTTAATTCAATTATTTTAAAAGAAAATTAATAATGCTTAAGCGTACATCGATACATTTGGAATTATAAAATTATGAAAATTTGTATTCTTTATATTTATCTAGTAAACGTACCTCTTTTCATCTTAAACATTCCATCTTATATGTCTTTATCTTTTTGTTTAAAATATATGTCTATATGTAACTTGATAGCTTTTTAATGATTGCCAATCACTCAACATTGAAACCCTACAATATATATGAGCAATCGCATTATGTTTCCATATTTATTCGTGACGACCTTGATTAATTAATATTAAACGATTCATTTAATTAATTAAGTATATTAATTAATATTTAATTAATAAGCATTCAATAAGAATTTTAATATTTGAAAAGAATTTTAAAAAAAATTGATAAATAAATATTTTGTTTTAATAGCTATACGTTTTGCAAACAATTAATTAAAAGTTTCTTTGTGAATACTCATAGATTAATAATATCTTCTTGATCATTATTGTGTTTTCATCGTTTAAAATAATAATTTCAAATTTATTTAAATATATTTCAACAAGAACTATAAAAATTAATTACATTCTTAATTTTGTATCAGATGTGAATTATTAAATATTCATTTCAAAGCTTCGTATATTATCAAGAAATCATGTTTTAAGACTGCATTGTAACGTAAATTATTAGAAAAACTTGCCCTCTTAACTTAACTAAAAGTAAATTCATTGAGCTATTAAGCCATTATTATATAAAAATATGAAAATCAAATAATACAAAAATTCCTTACTAAAATGTAAAAATTAATTTTTGCATAATATATATATATATATATATATATATATATATAATTTGATGTTCTTTGATCCACGTGAATTTATTATCTAGACCATTATAAGTATGTTATTAATGTCATAATTAATGAAGGAATAAGAAATAATTATTTAACGAAATAAAATTCTTAAAATGACTATAGTATCTAAAAATATTAAAGTTAAATAAAAATTCTAAAACAATTAGTAAAACAATAGAAAGTCTATTTCTTTTGTTTGGTTTGTTTAAAACAATGCTCTTTTGAGGTAAACTAATACTATTTAATGATAAAATTTTTATGACTGACTTTTAGTGTCATAGTATTACAATAAATTACTTTTAAATTCATTTATGTTTATTGATTTTTATTATTCTTTGATAGAAAACAATAAACAAAAAAGGCTGGATTTCAAAGAATTTCGTTTGCATTAGCTTTCGTATTACTCATAGTTATTTTATATGAGACGAGTAGCCCGAAAACCTTATCCACCAACATGGGATGAGAGTTTTATTTTTCACAGTGAACTACTGTATGAAAGTCACGTAGAATAAAGTCGTACTGAGATAGCATAATCGTTTCAATTATTTCGAAAGCTTTATAGTACTGGTAATTAATGATGTTTAAATGGAGAAATAAACATTGATATGTATATAAAATATTATTAAAAATTAATATATAAACATAATGGTTGAACACTTTTAGAATTTTCAAGAGCTTTTTCTGTTAATTATAATTAAATAAATGTGTAATCAGTTATAAAATTTTAATGACTCGAGAAACATGAGCACTGCACGTAAAACGATATGAGTATTCTATTATCCTTGAATGCATAGTACAAATTCCGGTTATTTCAATAATATTTATCATAGTATACATGTATAAAAGATAAATATGATAGAAAAAAAAAAACTTTTATAAATAGTTTAGAAATTTAAAATAGTATGAAATTAATTTGAAACGTGTTACTTTTTCAATTTATTTTCAAAACCTTCAAGAATATCATTAGAATCCAATTAAATTCTCAAGAATCTCATTTATTTTTAATTTCTAGAATAAATCAATATAATCAATTGACACTTCCTTTTCTTCAATATGGAAAATTCTAAAATTCGCCATAGTATCATCTACAGTGTTGCAAGGATACTTTATATAATAAAGTCCACTAAATCTAACCATGAAATAACCTAAATTTCACCATAAAATGATACATTGTAGCGGTGAATTTTATTTGTGTCTCTGTAAAATATCATTTTCAATATTATTCTGACATTGAATATTTGATAAGAATTAGATTCAACGATATTTTGAAACAATAGAAATTGAAATTATGATGCAACTTAATGATAATCTGTTCAATTATATAATTAACATAATATAAATGAGCTTATTATTTATACTTAATAATAATGAAATATTAAAATGGAGACCAAGAAATATTACCGCATAAGATAAATTAAATTCTTTGAAAGTATAAGATGATCGATACAAAAATTTTTTTATCTAATAACAAAAAGAAAAATGTTTCGTAATAGTATAAAATGAATAATTCTCGAAAGTGAATAAATATGTTTATATTTTCTATAATACTTGCATAACTAAGACAAGCTGCTTTCTTCTATAAGCTCTGTTGCTTTACAGCTTAAAGTCACATAAATCATGTTGATCTATCTAGTCATGATTTTCGCCGATAATATTGTTTCTTTTTAATAGAAATTAGAATGCGTTATTTAATAGAGTTTATAGTTACTTTAAGTTAATATAAATAATTGAATAGATCGTCTGGACGTTAAATTTAAACGTTAAAATATGCAATTCTACATCTAATAACTCTTTATAAGATAATTATTTAAATATAGAGACTATATGTAATTTTTCGTTAAAAAGTTATTTAGTGCATTCTTACTTCCAGTTATTATTATCGCATTATGATTTCATAGGTTATTTAAACGTGTTGCGTTATGGCAATTGAAAAACAAGGTTTTACAACAATCGATGATAAATAAAATAAAATATATGAATATTACAAATATTTTTAACGATAATCCAATAAATAACATTTTTAATAATAATAATAAGAAGAATGTTCAAGTAAGTAAGTTTACAATGTGGCAAATTTTTGTTTAGATTATGAATGAATATTTATAGCTTATCAAACGTATCAATTTATCATAAAAACTCTCTCTATTACTATCGAGCACAGCTTTTCTTATCGAGGTTCATTGAAATCGTTTAGTGAACATTAACGTTCGAATTATTGGTAAAATTAACCTATCGAAATAAATCCCTGAAGTTTAAAAGTCAGCGCGAATTAACAATATACCGCGTGCGTGCAAAGTCGCACGTATGTAATAAAGCATACGGCTATTTAAAAAGTTAACTTTCCTTGCATATTATTATAACATAAAAATTCACGCTCGTGCCATAAATACTTGAGCCCTTCCAGCATTTAAGATTATTTCCTAAAACTCTCCATCGCTTCTTATAAGGACGGATAAAACAAGTAGGCCGCGATCTTATATTCCAAGTCTACTTCACGACTGAAGCGGGATATAAAAGAATAACGATGTGAGCTTTCTAAATGTGAAAGTCTTAAAACTACCAAATCGTCACCGCCCCCTCTTCCGACACGCACGTAAACAGACACGCGCTCACGCGCGGACACACACATAATCTCTAGAGGGATTTTGCAAACGAAGTGAGCAAAATTCGCCGCTTTTTTTCAAGCTCAAAGCTAAGCTTCGCTTAACAACGTAACATTCGATAGGACTTTTGACAGGGGATCTGCCCTCCCCCACCCCCATGCCACCGCTTCCCCGCCTCATCCCCCCGGCCCCGAGCCGCCAATAAACCTCCCCCTAGCCGTGAGCATTTCATTCACTCTGGGCTCACCCTATCATCGGGTAAGCGTGACGCGAGCAGCTGGAGCCCCCGAAATGTACGTATTAGAAGCTGGAGTGGCTAGACTCGCGGCGCGGCACGAGCTCGGCTTTTACCTCTCCGCGTAATTTGCAAAAGTGATGTGTGGGCGGGGACGCCCTAACGACCGTAAAGCCCAGCAGCCCGATAATTTAATTAGCCGGTCCGACTGTTGACAAACATTTCGCTGCAAAGCGACGGATGCCCGACACGCGAGTGCCCGAACCCAGGCGGCTAGACTCAACAGGCGCACGCTGCTGAATAACGGGCCTCCCGTCCTGAAAGGGATCGTAATTTCTTTTAATGCCCCCGCGTATCGATGCCCGCCTACGTTCCCTCGCGCGGCTGCGACTTTGCGCACGCGCGACTCTCTTTAACTTCCGGCGTGGTCAATAGGATCGAGCGTACGAGAGATAACGATGTTTTTCAACTGACGAACGTGGGAGGAGGAGAGTCGCGCGCTTTCATATATTTTTACTAATGCCTGACCGTTGACTTCTCGCGCGACTATTATTACGCGACCAGGTTTTATTGTCCTTTAATGCAGCTTAAACTCCTAAATGTAGATTTTCAAGAGCCGGCTTTTAATGGCCGGGCATTCAATTTTTTTTCCATTTTACCCATCACTTTGAGTTTGCCTGTAAGCTAAAAGGGTTAAATCATTCATATCCGATAGCGTTGAATGACGATTTTTACAAACGAAATTCCTACATTATGATAAACGGCTTTTTTTTTTAATTTGAATTTCATTGTTATGACGAAAGGCACGATATGCGCTTTGATCTCCTTGAATGTATCTGGCAATTAATAAATTGGACAAAATTTAGCTCCAAGTGCGACTTCCAAGGCGCGACTCGTCGCTTAAATTCGTTCCAGCAATTGATTACCCTTCTCCTTCTACTATGGCATTTAGAAAATTCAACTCTACTTACAACACAAAATACGATTATCACTATAATGAAATTAATAATTGACTTCTCAATTATTATTCAATTCTTCTTGCTGCTTCATAATTTGACTAAAAAAATTATTATTAATAAATACTATTAATAAATAAATACTATTAAATACTATTATATATTAATAATGATGAATATTTGTGCAATATTGATTGGTTTATAAAAATTTTCAGGAGAACAGTAATAAAATCGTTATTTATGCTTATTAATAAATCTCGAATTTTTCACTATTGTTCTAAGCACCATTTATAAAAAATATTTTCAAAATATCAAGTATTTTTGCATTAAAGTTACTATTTATATTTAATCTTAATTTAACATTAGATAATGCGTATTGTCATCTAAGTACATCATTTTATGACGCCTGATTTAGATTCTTATAAATTCCACTATCTTTATTAATAAAATTATTGTCAAACTCATTATTATGCAATGAAACGGTGAGATGAATGGTGTTTTTGAAAATTTTAATTTCAAAATCTTGATATTTCTTTGGACTGATATTTCCTTAGAGAAAATAACATTACATTTACAGACACATTTTCTTATAAGTGAACCGTATGTCATGTAGGCCTGGACAATGTTCTATAAATTATAACGAGTATTAAATTTTAGTATTTATGAAAAGTATTGGTTCGCTTACAAACGTGATGTCAAATTATTTAAAGTTTTTGCCCGATCAAGTCGTAATAATATACATGTATATTATATATTAAAGGCCCTCTAATGTTTAATCTAGCAAAGATTATTAGAATAGAAAAATAACAAAAATGTAGAAAAACTTTCCAAGGACATTTAACTGTATAAACATCAAGAAAAGGCACCTTTTCTTTTCTTTTCAATTTTTATGAAAAAATATCTTATGTTTATTATTGATCGGAGAATCGATCTCTATTCACATTTTTTCTATACATTCAATACGAAAGATAAAGAGCTAGATATATATACATAGATAGATCTACCAACGAGAGATACAAGACTCGCAGCTGTTTTTTTCTTGATTTACCTTTAAATATGTATTCAGTTAAGTCTTTGAATTAGAAAGTTTGAAAAATTTCTATTCTTATGTCTATTGAATACTAGTGGAGCTGATGCGATTGACCTCTTTTTCTGATACAATAATGAACTATATCTACCACTATTAAAGTGCCTTTACGATATTCCACTAAAGTTTAAATGCTGCACGGTTCATATTAAAACAAAAAAAAAAACAAAAAACAAAAAAAAAAAACAAAAAACAAAAAAAAAACAAAAAATTATGTACACTTGAATATAAGCACACAAAGGATAAATTTTTATCCAGATAATTAATAATGAATTAAAAAATTTCTAAATATATTATTTGAAATGCTATTCGTACTTTGCATATAAAGTTCAACAAATGTCTGAGCATGTGCATTAATACGTAGACATACAATTGATTTTTTAATAAGATAAAAGCATAAATTTCTTTTAGCCATTTAAAATATCATACAAATAATTAATTTCAAACATCAATATCAAAAAATAATCAATTTCATACAATATGTACTGTCTACTAAGAAAAAAATGTTTCATTTTTAATTATATAAACATAAATTCTACGTATATGAAATACACAAATTGAAATTATTGGAATACATTATCTCAACATTAGTACTTATATATATATATATATATATATATATATATATATATATATAGCATGAGTATAGTATTAACATTTATGCATAAATACTGATTTACTGCTCAGCGGAATGGAATTTAGGTATTTATTCTTTATTATAATTCAAGAAATATTATTTTATTACTTTTTTTTTGTACATCATAAATTAAACCGATCCATAGATTTTCTCTTACTTTAACATTTTATGAGTTTTTATTTATAACGTTAAATTTATTCTTCATTTTAAGTACATCACATACTGTGCCTGTTCTATATCAAATACATTTTTTCCTAAGCGTAGTATTATCTAATCTCTAAGAATATTCTAATGCTGTGTATGTGTTTATATACAATATTTAGTCACTCTTGAATAACATCATATTTATAATTAGAGTGGTGGAGTTTACCTGGTTGCAGCCTATTGATTAAGCTCTAAAATTTCTCTTATGTTAACTGCTTCATTAATACTGTTTTATCTCCGATATATTATCGATAAGTGGCTAAAAACTATTACATCATAATATATATATATATATATATATATATATATATATATATATATATGCTTTAGAGTTCTTTTATTTTCAAGGAAGTGATTTTAATCTTGACGATGGTGTATGTTTAAATATAAATGAGTGTATTATATGTATTTGGCAGTTTTAAATATTTTCACTTTTAAATACTTTGTAATAAATATCTAGAAAATAGAACTGCTCTTTCGTAAAAAAAAAGAAACAAAAGAAAAAAAAATTTATATCTAATATTATAATTCTATTCGTTTTCATTACTCTTTCTCTCTCTTTTTTTTTTTAATGCCTTGAGCAAAAAGTTAATTTACATAATTATCTATTATTTGCATTTGCTATCTTTTGAAAAGTTTTTTTTTTTTTTTTTTTTTTTTTTTAATGCTTCATCGGAATGCAATTAAATCGTGAACAATCGCAAAAAAAATCTTGAAAAACTTTCTTAAAAGATTTTTTTTTAAGTATTTTAGTTATAAATATTAAAGTTATAAAATATTTTGTCAATTTTATTGCTTGTAAAAAATAAAATTCAAAACTTAGAGTCTTATGAATAAAAATATATGTAATAATTTCTTATACAATTGTGTATATACCAGCTCGGA
>NW_011948420.1:4969684-4984684 GCF_000503995.2 Ceratosolen solmsi marchali
GTAGGGAAAACCATAATTTTAATATTTCTAATATTAAATGACTATAATAGAACAGTAAAAAAAAAAAACAAGATTAATTATCTCTTTAATTGTTGAAATTATGAGAATTGTTACGGAATCTTTCTAAATGCATATATAAATGTAAATTTTTAAATGAACTCGCAATTATCAAATACACAATTTATCAAGATTTATAATGCAACAAATGTGCTGATATAAACGTTTCGTTATTACATTAATACAGGAAAATATATAATTGATGTAGGTTATATGTAAACTTCAATTCACTAGTACTACAGAGTCTAGCATGTATATTTTTAAACAAATTCACAATCACAAATGTGCACGAAGCCGAAACAGTTATTTGTACAAACATAATTTGCATCGTCATGTATCAACTGTTTTCAATATCGGGTCGATCGTTAGGCGAGTTACAAGTATACAAATGATCTTTATTTATTATGCATAGTCATATTGTTTTCGTTAATGAAAATCTATTTCATTTCCATCGGACCTTAATCGTTTTTACTCGTTTAATGCATTTTAATTATGTATTCACATCAAATAAATGACTGTCTTTATATCTAGATAATAATAAAAAATTATTTTAAAATATGATTTAATGAAAATTAAAGAAAGATGTAGTGACGAGATTTGAGTGTATAGCGATTTAATTGGAAGAAACGAAGCATGTATCATTCGTAAAATGAAAATGCATCATTTACATTCGAAATCAAATGTTTTCAATTTTTAAATAATAATTAAACCAAAAATTTTACAAATAAATATATACGATCTTTATTTACTTAAGAGAAAAGGAGCCTTTCGAAGGTAAAAATTTATTAATAATTTTGTATAGATAATTTATGATTTTATTGAATGTGCTATGGTGTGTATTATTACAAAGAAAACTGATAATAATTATTATTTAGTAATATTTAGTAATAGTACTTTAGTAATAGTAATATTTAGTACATTCGAGCTATTTCCGTATATAATGAATATTCCGTATACAAGAATTTTACCCAAATTGATTTTACAGTTTTTTCCCCGATTTTTCATTACTAATTTAATAAAAATAAAAATTATTTATAATTTATCGGTGTAATTATATATTAATTATAGAGTTTGGGATATAAATCGAAAAATAATGTAATAAATTAAGAAAAAAAAGAAGAAATTAAAAGAGCTCGATAGACTTGACACATGCCTCGCGCTTTACCGCAAAGGGTAAATTTAACCATAAAATATGTCAGTGGTTACCATACGATAAAGCATTCGTTAAATTAACCACTCGGAATTGAATTATCAGAAAAATGAAAACATTGGCATAAAAATGAATATGTTATTTGAATACACGGAGGAGTTACGCACGGCAACGATTTTCTTCATAAATCAGTCCTGAAGTGCCTTGATTCATTAATTGTCGTATCGAAATAAATGGGTTTAACAGCGTAATTCGACGATGCTGTACGAGTAATAATAGCTCATTTACATATTACATTTTAATGTAAAGAGAGATGCTTCAATACCACTTATAGTGATTAAATATAAGTATAAAAATCGGTGAAATTTCCGAGTGGAGTGCCCGAGGCATAATCTGGGAAAGTAAGCATCCACCTAAGTAGAGTCACGATCGAGCATCTTTCGTATGACCGGATGTTACCTCAGCAATCAGGATAGTCGCGATTAATCATCATCTGGCATTCCGGGCACTACCTCAACAACTCACACAGCACTCGACCTAAGTTGCTACAGACTTTGCCTATCCTGCAATTAGAATCTCTCTGTCCGGGTAAATTCTGAAACGATCGTGGGCACAATTTGACTATCGACAAAACGCGGATCTCTCGGAAAATTGACTCTTGCGCGATAGTTTTTTTCTCTCTGTTTTCTTTCTTTTTTTCTTTTTCTCTCTATAAGCCTCGATGTCGCAAGCTCCAAGTGAGGGAGAAGCGGGCGGGACCGTTAATTCGCCAATGTTGTAAAAGATAATTCACCACGCTTAAAGTCCTCTTCGAAAACGAGCCAACACACGCACGCAACTGCCGCGATTATCCGAGCGACTTGAAGCGAAATGAATTACAGGTACTCGAGACCCGCGCGAACGCTATGAAAAAACTCTCGGGTCGTTAGTTTAATTAACGTTTTCGCCGCCACACCGATAAATTCTAGCGTATTGTCCGCGCACACCCGGCCACACATTCTTAAGGGCCGACATAGACGCGCGCACTTGCAATAAGGGCTGAGGTGTGGGTAAGGATCGCGCGATTCTGGCGACGCTTCGCGTGGAAAGAGCTCCAGATGACGAGGAGAAGCTGGAGGAGGCTCGTGAAGTTTTACCGAGTGTCGGAGAGCCGGCAGCTCCTCTGTATTACGAAAATAATGAATGAGCTCGCTTGTATTATTCGACAGGTCGTACCCGTGTGGCGTATGCGCGCTCGCACGACGACTCATCGTTTCGCAGGCTCGCTACGTTCGTATGTATAAGTGCGCAATGTTGAGAAACCAAGCGGGTGCTGTTTTCCGTAAGCGTTACTTTTTCTCTCCGTGTCGGGAGGATTAAAGTTTGCGAGCGGCTGTTGAATAATTGAGGATGACGAGCGACACAATAGTTGGGAGTGAGCCGACCTGAGGCCATCTGTTGTCGGTGCGCTGATAAGTTCGTAACGATCGCTGTCAAGGAAATTTGTTTTTAGTTTTTTGTTTTTTGTTTTTCTGGTTTTTGTTTTTTTTTTTTCAAACTGACACGCAAATTTCAACGATAATACACAAAAACTCGTGGATTTTTAAATAAAAAAGACCCTTCCTCCCTCTATTCATAGATCTAATGAGCCGGAGCAATGGAAACTTGGCACTGAAGACTCAAGAGTTTGCCATTACACACTAAAGATCAATGTTTCTCGTTGCAAGAGATCAGTGGCAAGTTACGAAGATATAAAAACAGTTGATATTAGCAGAAACTTATCTTTTATACGTACCGATACATTATCGGTGGACGGTTTCTCCACCAAATTGATTCTAAAGAAACGCAACCATTCGTTTTCTTAAACAATCTCCAATGAAAAACGGCAATGCTGGAGAAAAATGTAATATTATGCATTGGAATTTTTTTTACCACGACCAATAATTATGCTAATTGTCGTAAACTTGACATTTCAGCGGCAGCCATTAAATTATATAATATAATAGCGTAGCAGAATCGATATCGTACGATATACTCAACAATAGGACGGATCACGCTCCATTGCTAATTGGTAGGCGCATAATGTTTTTCATACATTGAAAATTACACATCGCATTTACTACATAATGCATTAAATTAATGCTAATACATTTTATGTATATTATTCATCTATATATATATCTATATCTATATATATATATATATATATATATATATATATATATATATATATATATATTAATAGATATATAAATATTACATCGAACAATAATCAAATTGTTCGTACATTTAAATTCTAACGTGGCAAAAAACTATACGTTACGCAGCAACATCGGTAGCAGCAAAAATCTGAAAATCAAATATCTGTCGGCATTACGAGCTCGACACTTTTTCAGCCTATCACTCATCCAATCGAGTGAAACGCGTTCAGGGCCACATTAGAGTCAGATAAGCATCAATCGAGCTTAGCAGTGCAACCCCTTTAACGTCATTTTACTCACTCGCGTCGTCGACAAAAAAAAGTCGAACCTTTCAATAAGAAAAGTCACGAGAATTGCTAACGGCATCACCTTCTCTCTCTTTTCTCGATCATCGTGCATCCATGGCTTGTAAATATATAAGCTCCCTGACATTTGTGAGCGCGCACGTGTTACAACGCGCGCAGCGTAATTGATAAGGAGTCACGATAGGCCGAGACGAACAGATAAAGTAATGGATGACAGGAGCTGAAGGAAAAATTGTCATACTATATAGTTTATTTATACTGACCTATTTACTTATCTTGAGCAACATCTCTAAAAATTTCATTAATAGAGAAATAAATAGAATTCGCTCGTGGGAGGGATTTATTAGTGACACGAGCTCGTTGATCAGCTCGAGACAAGAAAGACACTTTTGCTATAAATGGTCAAAAGAAAAATCTGTGTGAATTTAAATCTAACTATTTCCGCACTTTTATATCAGTAAGTAGTTCCAATTTTAATTAAATTTAGCACAAAATCATATTAAATTTCTTTAATATACATATTCGAAAACTTGAAAATTAATGCTGCAAACTTTTTGTTAATTTTTAAAAAACTTAATGCAAATATGCCAAATATGCCAAAATTACATGATAATCGAACACTAAAGTAAATAGCATTAGATTTCAGTGAGTAAAGTAGTAATTTAAATATAAAGTTTAATAATTCGTTAATTTAAAAAATACTATTCTTTTGAATATACTTTCAACTATATTTTAAACTATTAAAATCTCGTCTAATTTGCATACCACTGGTTAATTTTGATATATCATACAATTAAAACTTACAATTGCAGAGTACACGATAATTAACACATAATAATTATACATTAATTATAATAATAAATCTATACAAGTGATTTAACATACAAACAGTTTTAATTGAAATTATTACAATGACAGAATTCAATTAATTAATGAATTATCGTTGCAACTTGGGTATTTTTTAATCTCTTTGGCATATCTAGTCGTATCTTCAATTGTATAAGATAAATTTATGCATATATATATATATATATATATATATATATCTATTGGTGTGAGCGCGAAAAATCAGAATGATGAGTGAGGTGGGAGAAAAAGAGCGTTTCTAAACGAAAGAAAAGGAAAATTTACGGACGCTGCTGTCTAATGTCTCTCATTAATATCAAAGTTCTTTGAAAATGACGAGTGCACGATTACATGATCGTTTATACGTATTTCATTCCCGACGTATGATAAACCGCAGTTGTGCTTTTTCATCATGTTCGATTATTTGCACTTTATAGTGTTCTTATTAATTATTTTTATCTCCTGAAAGATTACGCATCTCTTGAGTAAAAATTACAATTTATAATGTAATTAAAACATTTATCTCTAACTTTTAACTAATTTATTTAAAATTAATTGGTTTTTACTTTAATAGAATATATTTCTCTGAATATATATATATATATATATATATATATATATAATAAATCACAGTACTTTAATGATCTTGTTTATTAATAAATATTTCAAAGTCTTGAATTAGTATATTAAAGAAATTTTAAATGCATTGAGAAAATACTTGTCGAATCTTAAATGAATATATGTTGAGTTTTAAATGTTATTGAGTTCTGTATTTCATTAATCAAAATTGCTTGATTTAATAGCCATTATTATGGGTATAAGTCGAATTTCTTTTATTAATTTGACATGAGATCGAACATTCGCAAGAAACCGAATTTTAATTAAAGTATTTGGTACAGTAAATTTGAAATAAATATTTTAAAAGTAACTTTTTTATTGACTCAACCACTATTTCGTTACAGTTTTAGTTAAAAATCAAAGAATGAAATTAATTATAAGAAAAGTACTGGTTGCAAACAATTTCAGTTTAAATAAGTATTACTCGTTTCATTTTTGATGAACATTTTTAATTACCATAGTCCTTAAATCAATATTCAGACAAAAATACACATTGCTAATTTGAAATAATATAAAAGATTGAAAATTAATTACTGATAGTCGAACTCAATATATGTTACTATTTTAGTTATATAATTTATTTCATAATATTTAATGACATTGATTTATAATATATATGATATAAAATGTACACGGGTATAGATTATAAATATATCCATTATATTACATATACATTGATCAAAAATATTCTAAATACTGTATTAAAAAACTCTTTATGGATAAATAAATATTCTATTTGATATATACTTTTCGCATAAAGAATAAATAAATACATACATAAATATTGTATATGAAACATTTGACAGTAATTGTAGATGAAGATCTTTTTTAATTAATTACAATTGTACAATTATAGTATTAGATAATATTTATATTTGTACGTTAATTATAAATGTTTATTATAATTATTACTTTCAAGCATTCTTAAATATAATAAATAGTACATGTAACTAAATCTTCTAACATTGTAAGAATTAAAGAATAATATTATTAAATAATCAATATTTTTTAAGAACTCTAATTTTTTCAATATGATTAACATGAGAAGTACGAGGATTGGAAATTTGTAGCATTATCGACAAATACTTTTTTTGAAAATTGACTCTACTATGTCTGCGCAAATGATTAAATTACCTAAAGTATGGTTTTATGAAGTTGAAATTATATAATATAAAAATAATTCATATTATTTGATGCCGTATTCAAAGAAAATGTAATTCTTACTTATTAACAGAAACGCCAAATATTTAATACCAATGAAGTATCGTAGAGTCGTGAATAAAAGTAACGATAATATCGAACAACTTATTTCATTGTAGTAAGGAAAAATCAAATACTTAAAACTATAAGCAATTACGCGAGTTATGCATAGCCTTTAAAAAATTATAAAATTAGTTACGTCTTCGTTGCACCGAGTCAGTCGAAGAATGCGTAAAAGCGTGACGCATTTTCGTTCTTCGACCCGCACATGGGTGCACGCAATATTCTCCGGCAATGCCCAACTGTAATTGATTTCCGTGATTTACTGGTTCTTTTTCTCACGCGCCCGCGCGGACTTCTCTTCAATCGTTTGCTTATAACTGCACACATTTATACATCTGCCAATGTGTGGGCATGTGCATACGCGTGCGCAGGTGCGGGCGCGCGCGTGTAGGATGCATATGCACACTTGAAAACTTCGTAATCGTGTAAAACAAAAAAGTGGTAATTTATTGCCACAATTTTTTATTTTAATCCGAACGTGATTTACGATCTTGTTAATGGGAGAGATAAGGGATAATGATACGTGAAACGCTTAAAGCAAAAAGTATGCAAACTTTTTTTAAATGAGAGTATAGTGTTTCGCATGATATTATGCAATTACTTCAGTTCTGCAAAAAATTACAGAAAAAAGGAGCAGTAATATCTTGTAAGATCAGCAGTAGGATAATATTTCGACTTATTCATTCAAATCAGACCGAAAAATACAAATAGACTTTAGGTACGATTATTGATCCCTTAATAATTGTTATCATACCTCATCAAACATATTCCTCATCAATAAGAAACACCGAATGACATAACATAGGTAAATGCTCTGAGATTAGATTTTTAATGTAAAATTTAAAACACAGTACGTCAATGTGTCAAAGATACAAAGTTATAACTCTGTATGCGCTACCAGTGACATAAGTTTATCAAATATAATACAATTAAGAATACTAATAGTTTGGAAGTAAGTTTTCCATAAAATTATATTATCTGATAACATTAAGCAGAATACTACAATTGGCAATTATTAAAAAAAAAAAAAAAAAAAAAAAAAAAAAACATTAATTTTATTACGCACTGCGATTATTTCACCACGTACTACTCTTCCGTTAAAAATAATAATATAAAATTATCTTATTAGATACAAAAATTTAAATTTAAATACGCTAAATAATAATATTTTTAATTCTCTTTTTATAAAAAGTATTGATGCGATTAGTTTTTAAAATGTATATTGCCGATGCAATGGGAACATTTTTATACAAATTTATTGAAAAACATTCTGTCATAATGATAAAATTCTATGCTTTTTAAAGAAACTTTCGTGATACAAATATACATTTGATATTTTCAATTGAATAGAATATTATATTTTAAAATGTAAAATGAATCATGAAGAGTTGATACCAACACATTCAGAGCTCATAACTATTTTGTTGAAACGTATTGATATAAAACCAAAAATGTCTCTCTTCATATTTCAGTTAATTAACGATTGAACACCTAGAAAAACACTAACACAACATGCACTGTAAATGAATTTATATTAACAATAAATTGTATTTAAATAAAAGAAAAATTCATTACAAAAAACGTCCTTCATTTTCACTTAATACTTATATTTCGTACTTTGCTCTTATTTATGCGCATAATCTATATTTACAAAACGAAGGTTTTATTTTATTGGACTTTTTAAAATTAATCAAAAAATTCATCAATAATAAAAACTAAATAATATTTGAGCGGATTTAAACATTAAAATTGACTATGAAAATAAAAAAATTTTCTTTTCCTGAATAAAATGAAGTTTTATTTCAATAAATAAATTAATGGCATTTTATTTCACACAATTCTTCCATTATATTTTACTAATATTCAGTTTGCAAAATATAAATTTTTCGACTCCACATTTCTATTATTTATTTGCATATAAATGGAAACGAAATAACGTCGTACCGATTTCTATGAAAATATGTTATTCAATGTTAATATTACTTTGGGACGAAACATCGTGGCAAACAAATATGATTGGCCTATACGTCCTTTACTCTACATTGCAATAAAGTTTCTGCTATTACAAAATATATCCTGCAAAGTAAATAAATTTGGTTTTTGCATAATAAACGTTTGAAAAAATCAAAATATTTCTTCAAAATAATTCTTGAAAATGTTATGTGTTTGAAAGTTCAAGCGACATTATTTTTATAGCGATGCATCAAAAAATTTACCAATTTTACAGCGGATTTTATAATTTGCGAGAACATCGGTGAATAATTAATGAAATCGTCTGAAAATGGTACAATGATTGATAACGACCATTAAAAAAAAAAAAAAGAAGAAAAAAAAAAAGAAAACAAAAATCATCCCTAATAACATAAAAATTTGCTCAAAAATGTTTAATCAATAGCGCGTTTCCATTAAATGTGGACTAGATAAAAAGAATAAAATATCTGTTCGGCAATATTTAACGGAAAATGTAACTCGCTGGTTTCTACGTGCACGGCTACACCAACTGACGCACCAAGTCCATTAAATCAAAGAGAATTTTGGATTCAGATGTTCGTTTGGATCAGAAACTATTATTGACCGCTGCTTTGCGCCGGAATGCATCTCGCGACTTTTCCAATAGCGCTGCAAAATTTTCCGCGATGCTGGCTAAGAGCGCACCATGGAATCAAATATGCTTTAATGGCAATGCTAACGCGCGACTACTCGCGAGGATTGAAATAAGCATGCACGTGCACGCACGCACATGCCAAATGTCTAAAAATGCGCGGGCGTTTGCGCCATGTACCGATGGCCGAGCACAGCTAGCTCGTAAATCTCGTTACCCCCTCCAACGGCACTTGCCAGCGAAATGTGGCCTCTCTATCGCAATTATGCCTCGATCCGGTAAAAGCGAAAACCTCGCGCGATAATAAATTAAGCCCATTCTCTATTACAAGGTTAATACTCGCACCATTTGTAATTCCGCAACATTTGAATTTCGTTTTGCCTTTTGCCGTTTTGCCGCGACTTTTTCCATCCAATAACTCAACCCTTTCAATCACAACTTGGCTTTCTTCTCGGCCTCTTTCATAATTTCGTCTGCTTTTCTTCTCATGTCAATTACATATGCAATTCTCTGTTTATTGAGCAATGAAAACTAACGTGTTTCTAACTTTTGAAATAATGATCTCCTTACGATTTTATGAATTTATCGACTTTCCGTTTTTATTTATTTTATTTATATCTTCTGTTCTTTTTTTTTTTTTTTATTATTATTTAATGAAACGCTGTTGCGCAGTACAATCATCGATAAATAATTAAACTAATTGAATATATAGAATGACAATAAATACATAGAAATTATTAATTAACAGCTCTTTTATTTCCGTATAAACTTCATAACTACTCTATCGAACACTTTATAATAGTATTTATACGATCCTTTATCATTAATATTAACAATTTGAATTTTGTTCATCATCTTATAAATATTATTTTTATGAGCTTGGATAATTTGAATGCAACCAATATTTGCTTATAATATTTATTTCCTAAGTCAAACTGAATGCTATCATTGCATTTTTCATCATGGTAGGTCGAAAATTTATTATATTTCCATTAAATTAAATTAATTGTGCACATTATGTAAAATGATTCTATCTAATATTTTTTAATTTTTATAATTTTTAATAATACACATTGTTAATACGAATTATAGTTGGTTTTTAATTGTGATTACATACTATTATGAAATTTTTAGGTCAATTCTATAATATTAAGCAGAAAATTCGAAGAAGCAATTTAAAAAGTGTGTAAGTAAGTATGCAACTAAGTAGAGCGCACAAAAAATTTTACTAGATAATGCAATAAGAAACTAAAATTATTTGGATACACGTATAGTTAGCAATTAATGCTGTCTAAGGCATAAATATAGTATTTAATTAAATTTGATTAATGTGCGTCGATTTGTTAAATGCACATGTCGCACGAGTCGTTGAACTGTTTCCTGCTGCAACGACATATCATTAACGTTTTTTCCATGAAATCAAACTTGGAAGAGATACTTAACAAACAGAGCTCGTAAGACCGAAGATCAATGTGAAAAAGACTTTATATAGATATGTATATATATATATATATATATATATATATATGTTACATCTTTCGATAAAGTGTCCATTATGAAAATTATTACATTGTAAAGTCAGCAATATAATTTCATAAATTACAAGGATAATATTACATCAGTGTATGTAGGTGTGGCCACTTGTTAGACTCTCTTAACATAGTTAACGAGTGTGCGCTTCGTTAGTTATCTTTTTTCTATCGATGTCTTTCTGGAAAGAACACGTGTGAATCGTTTAATAAATAATCGCGCTTATACCAAAGCACATTAAGTCAAGCAAAGAGACTCAAAATAAATATATATTTATCCTTGCATTACGCAAAAAGCTTATATATTGCCGTATATGTATAAAGTCAAACAGCATTAAATAAATGCCGATTGTTAATAACTTTCATAGCTATTCTACACTTCATCCTCGAGCATTATTTGCGTAAATTCAAAAGTCATGTTCGCTGCACGAACTATTTTAACCGTAATCGCACTGCTGCCGCAATCGTCGTGAATTTCAAAGACCACTTAACGAAAATGTGTGGTGAGGCAATTACATCTAGTATAATTACAAAAAAGTGACAAGGTAAAAAGCATTCTTCGGAACGTCATTTTCCACTGAACTCGTGTGGATAGAGGAAACGCGACTGACGCGCCGGAAGCTCGATCGATCAAACTTTCGACTCCGTTCCGCTCAAAAATAATCGTCGAATAATATCATTTTATCAATTTATTTAGAGTCTACGATGATGTCACACTTCAACACCTCGAGTTTACCTATTCCTATTTCATACACTCTTATTTGACATACAAAGAGCTATTTGCATACGAAGGATATTTTAAAATAAAATTCGATTTCGTTTTTGAAGAGATAACGTAACTAATAGTCGAGTGCGTTTATGTATGTGGCTTCATTAATTAAGTCTTTCGAATTATGAATAAAAATTAAATATTACATTCGCTAGCACTTTATATTTAAGAACGTATTATTGTTTTATTTTATCGACGTATTTATCCATTAAAATTATAAACAACGTCAACAAAAAAATATCGCGAACTCTTACAATAGCTCATAAACCATCTGTATTGAATAATAAATAAGGAATTTTCTAATTCAAAGTTGTTTTAACAATAACAAGTTCTTTCTCATGAACATTTTTATAATAATCCGTTGCTATTTATAACTAAATACGATATAGTTGGTATAATCAGCATTTTTTTAATTAACAATTGGCAATTAATAGTGCTGTAGCAGTGCAATATCTGCTCAAATACTAAATAATTGCATAGAAAAATTCTGTTCCACGAATTACTTCTGATTGTCGTTCACGTACTACGGGACCCGATCACTCCATTATAGATAAGCATTTTCTTTCTTATCATTTGCTGATTTCCGCCTCCACGGGTAGAGATGTATAAAGAATGACGAGCCATCGACTCCGGCACTCGCTAATCTAAAGATAAGCTGTAAAGGTACACTGTAATATTCATTTGACTTTTATAATTGTATAATAATAATTTATGGATTCTCGTTCAAAATCTTGTCTATACGATAATTTTATTTCAACTTTAATAATAAATCATCGAAGCGAATGAAGAGACTCTTTCAGAACCATAAAATTATAAAATATTAGCACGCCCATGGACTTAAACATATACCATGGCACGCGCGCACACATACTTACGCATAATCTTAAGCATTGAATTATCTCTATATCCTTAGTGTATTAGGAACTTACCTGTAATAGAGAAATTGAATCTAAAAGAAAAGTCCGGCACATTATCTATTTGAAAACATTATACTTAAGACATACGCACGAGCGTGCATGAGAATATTTGAAAGTTAATTTGCCGTCGCGTTAACTCGAAATACAAGAAACTCCCTACCCGTCTCCCACCACATCCTGACACGTCCCGTCTCACCGCCACCGACGACAATAAACAAAGTTTAACAACCCTATATGATATTGCAAAACGACGTTACATATTTAACAATTACGTCCAACTAACGCCAATACTAACGGAGGCGTCCATTATTCCGCGCTCGTTCGCTCGCTCTCGACTGTGTATCCGGGTATACGCGCGTGCGCGTGTGCGCGCGTGTGCCCGTGCTTCTGCGTGCCTATGTGCGTGCGCGCGCGGCTGACTTCGCGAGGATATTCGCAAGTAACATTAGCGTGGGCAAACCCATAATTACCCTTTATCAAAAGCAGCTGGGCGCGAGTAGGTGGAATTCGTGGAAGGCAATTACATGTAAATACGCCTCGTCTCGCACGGCGACCCATCTCAAGCACCAAATTAGTGTTTACCATTTTCTCAGTTTCGACGCCGCGCTCTCGCCGTCACCACCACGGACGTCCTCGTCTCCTCCCCCCCCCCCCCCCCCCCCCCCCCCCCCCCCCCCCCCGCGCCCCCCCCCCCCCGCCCGCCCGCCCGCCCGCCTCCCCACCCTATACCATTCTATAGAAGACACACCACCGCATCACCGTCGGCCATCCCACTACAACGGATTTACCGCTATTCCACTACGTCGAGGACCCGCGGAAGCACCTGGGTGACGAGACTCCGGCCAATGCCAATCAACTCAGGCTGTTTCATGGACGGCGAGGGCCCGCAAATCGCTCATCTATGTGCGCCAAGTTCCCGTCGTTTCTGGCTTCGTTTTTTGATGATTCGCTATGATAGGGCTTCGTAGATGCTAAAGCCAGTCATTTTGCCTGAAACATTACGAATTTAAGTGAAGGGAGGCGGGAGTTGAGCTTGTTCCTTAAAATTCATTCGTATATACATCAAACAGTATTATGGGACGGAATTCCGTATCGCAAGAAATTCATTAATAAACCATTAGGGAATTAATAAATTCAAGTAAAATAAAAAATTATTCGCTAAATACGTCTTACGTAATCATTGATTAATCGTTTATTATGTTTAGTGATTACTTAAATTATATATAAGAACATACATACATATATATATATATATATATATATATAGGAAAATAATATAAGAAAATATAGTCATATAATCAAAAACATTCGAATATTTTTAAACTTCATTTGGCAAGAATATACATTGAATAATGCTTATACGATCGTTATTTATTAAAAATAACGATTACGAAATACAGTGGAATCGTGAAAAATTGTTAGTTCAATTAAAGTTAATCGTCCGTTGCAATTTTCAATATATTTCTAAAAATTTATAAATAACATAGCCGTGGAATTATTGTATGTATTATCATGCTTGAGATTTATATGGCTAAGGTGATTACTCGTTTCGATGTCGTAAAGTCGATGGAATAGGACACACAAAAAAAGTGGACAGTGAAGAGAAATTACTGGAGTCAACTAATGAAGAGTGTCCGGACGATCACGATAACATCAACATATTTCGATTATATTCAATTAGCGAAAATAATTCACAGCCATTAAGGTCCATTACCGTCCTACACAACCTACCGTATCCTTAACATCAAAATTATTTTCAGAAAACTTTTTGAACTATTTAGGATACGTATACTCGCTTGTATTGATTACATTCATATTGCTGTCTTTTTTGGAAATGAAAGCGTCCAATATGTCAAAGGAACACTTTATTCTTTAAAATCTTAAAGCTTTACTATTTACTATACAAAATACTCATTCCTTTTTCATTTTTCATTGGATATCGAAAAACACATACGAAGCAAGCAGTGCATCGATTTTACTATACAATATCATCCTTTGTCAGAAAAATAATGAACATTTCTTCACATCGATTCAATTTTATAAAAGCAATTATTATGAAAACCGATGAATATATAGCTAAGTTACATAATACGTCAAAATACATTATGATAATTCTATTTAATAATTATCGTTTATTATATAATCTTATCTTATTCATATCTATGTTAGTTAAATTATTTAAATTGTTATCTTCAGTTTACTCTTACAATACATTGGCGTATTTAATGAAATAATAGACATGCTTAATATTGACATTGGTAGTTTTTTAAATTATATCAGTGCATTCTTATTACATAAAAGCATTTCTTCTTAGAAGCAAATTCAATACCCACATCTGAACTGTAAATCGATAGTTTAATTATTCTTATCCGGTACTAATACCTAAACTTAATATGGTCATATATTTATTCGACTAATAGATACTGCCCTAGTTATATTTGAAAAATGAGAAAATACAATAATACAATATATCGTTGGCGTCTAGTTTCATACTCACTTTGACTCATTGAATAAGGTAAATAAAATAATTATAAATTAATTATTATTTAATAATTGATGTTTGATAGAATATTTATCCTCTTGTTAGTTTCAATTGAATATTGAATAATACTGGCATTTTCAAACATTATCATTATCGTTATTATAATCATTATTACAATTGATATTTATAAACATATGGTTATCGTTATTATTAAATTGAAAATAAAAAGTATTTAGTATATGGCAATGAAATTTAGAAGAGCCATATGCTCCACATGAAGAC